>NC_035433.2:1522173-1825283 GCF_002127325.2 Helianthus annuus
TTGGACAATTCCCGTTTTATATTTGATCGTTTGTCTTTTAGATATATCGTTCTAATTGGACAATACTTTAAAATTAATTTATAAGTGCTGTTGGTAATTGATTTATAATTTTTTATACCTTTTTAACTCATCCTCCTTTAGCTACTAAGTAAAAAATCTATCATAAATTAACATACCTTTTTCATGTAGTATTATTATTATTAGCACATCCTATTTACGCAAAGTAGATTTTTTTGTCATTATGTTTATTTATATATTACAACTAGTGGGAATAACCGTGCTCCACAGCGGGTTGGTCGGAATTTGGTCGGTATCATTTCAGTTGATTACGGGAGCGGCACTCGCTATAACAATCTAAAGAGGAAACCCAAAAACAAAAAGTCGTAATATGCATATAAGAATATCGACACATTGGTTTCGATAATACCAAAATTCGTACAGATGTTCAGTTGGAATCGATGCGGCAGAGTATCGACACAATACTGACACGAGGAAAACAAATATTTTTTTTAATACAAGTCCATTGTTAACAAAATTTAAACCAATTGTTAACAAAATTTATACCAAACTAAACACAACCAAATATTTAAAAAACCAATTGTTAACAAAATTTATACCAAACTAAACACAACCAAATATTTTAAAAAAATCAACGAACGCAAGTTTGTAAAGAAAATCAAACTAAATAGATTAAAGACGTATATAATTTGTAGAATAAGGGGTTTGAAAATTGAAGAGAAAATTAAAAAGTTAGTAGTAATAATTGTTAAAATATAAATAAATATAAACTTTACTAAATTTTAGTGGTAAATAGACAATTATCATAAGTTTAATACTATAATAAAATAATAATTAAAAAAATAAAAGGGGCTAATGAAAAACCATTAAAAATGCTAGGGATCGATCCCTTGATTACATGTCTAATGGTAAATTTCCTAACCAATTAAGGTACTATAGAATTTATTAGTTTTATATGTTTTTTTTTCTATATCACTAGTACATAAATAGGCAAAAGATGCCATAGGATTTTCAAAAATGTGGTTGGTAGGTTGCAACCGCATCTTTTGATTCATATGATAAAGTCATGTGTTCATTTTGAAAAAAGCATCGCCCAAAAGATGCGGGTTTAATGAAACCGCATCTTTTGCATCTTTTGATTCAGTTTTAAAAAAGCACCGCCCAAAAAATGCGGTTCTAGTATAACCGCATCTTTTAGTGTAACCGCATCTTTTGCATGTATGAAAAATCAACAAAAGCCTCTCTTGATATTAATTTCAAAAATTTTGATTATTATCTTCTTCCTTTAGTAATATCTGAAATAATAGATCTCAAAATTTCATCATCTTCTTCGATTTCATAATTTTCATCATCCACTACTAGAAAAATGATTTTCGGCGGCTGGGAATATAGGTTTTCGGCGGTTCACTCACAAAACCACTGAAAATCGATTTTTTTATGATTTTTGCTTTTTAACTTTTCAAATTAAATACTAGCTTAAAAACATATCCAAACGCCCATAATCCCTTTTTCTATTTTCTCATTATTTTGTTTGGCCGATTAAATTATAAACGCCTAAAAAACATAGATTAAAAAAATTATATTTCACACTAGATTATAATTTATTTTTATCACTGAATTCACTCATCATTTGATACCAAGGTATATTAGATTTTTTTTAACGGCAAAGTTGGATCATTGACATACCACTGGAGTATCATTGTGTCACCAGCATAATCACCCGACCATATCCATCTTCATGAGGCATAATGCCTATACACAAATTCAGTAGGAAACCTAATAAATATGGGAAAACCTCTCTTGTAGGAATCAAACTCAGCACCTATTGGTCCCAAAACTTTATCCCATTACCAAGATGCCACTAGACTATAAAGCCATGGGCATGTTACATATTTATTATTCATGTCTTTTTTATATTCGCAATGTGCGATGATAATTATACACCCCCAAAAATTGTTTGGCATCTTTATAAAACGTGTATAACATTATATGTGTCGTATATGGTTTTTTACTTACATAGAATAATGCTACAATACAACGCATATAGTGATATACGCGTTGTATAGAATTTTATGTGTAGAACTACTATCCTTGTACGATATTTATTGTTTTAGAAAGTTTTTAAAAAATTCTAAAAAGATTAACCATATGAGACTATACGATATGATACTATAATATACGATACATATACGATACTATTGACCAGTGTGATCCATCAAGGCCTAATGTGGTCTGTTAAGATATATATGATCTACTATTGTACACTGTAAACCATTAAGGCAAATATGGTTCGTTAAGACGTACACGATTTGCTAATTCTTTTGTGATCTATTAAGGTCCAATATGATCCGTTAGGACACATATGATCTACTATTGTCCATTGTGATCTTCTAAGGCCTAATTAGGGCTGCAAACGAGCCGAGCTACTCGCGAGCTACTCGAGCTCGGCTCGAAAAAAAGCTCGAACGAGCCGAGCTTAAACGAGCTCGAGCTTGAGCCCGAGCCTAAAAACAAGCTCATTTAGTAAACGAGCCCGAGCCCGAGCTTCGCTTATCGAGCTTGAGCCGACTCGTGAGCCTAAACGAGCTTTCTGTTTATATTTTTTTATTAATATATTAAACATAAATTTATATAATAATAATTACCTTTTATAAATATAAAAAATAACTAAATTATATGTATAATAATAATTATAATTAATATAAATTACTTAATAAATATACTAAACGAGTCAAGCCCGAGCCGAGCTCGAGCTTGAATAATTACCTTCGAGCCAAGCTCGAGCTTTAGAAATAAAGCTCGAATCGAGCCGAGCTCGAGCTTGAGCTCGAGCCGGTCGAGCTCGGGCTCGGCTCGGCTCGTTTGCACCCCTAGGCCTAATATGCTCTGTTAAGACATATATTATTGTCCACTTTGATCCATTAAGGCCCAATATGGTCCATTAAGACGTACACAATTTATTATTATCTTTTGTGATCCATTAAGGCCCACTATGATCCGTTAGGACACATATGATCTATTATCGTTCACTGTGATCATGTAAGGCCTAATATGATCTGTTAAGACATACATGATATATTATTGTCCACTGTGATCCATTAAGGCCCAATATGGTCCGTTAAGGCGTATATGATCTATTATTGTTAGTGCCGTTCAAACCGCTCGACGCTCGTTCGGAAATTACTCGAAAAATGCTCGTTCGATTTGACGCTCGGTTGTAAACGAGCATCTCTGATCCGTTCGGTTTGTAAACGAGCCAAGCATGAGCAAACGTCCGTTCGGCTCGGCTCGGTTCGAATTATTATTATTCATTAGTATATATATACATACACACACACACACATATATATATATAAACATGTATATACACATATATATACACAAATATAAATTATACATATATATACACTCACACACCTATATATATATACACACATACATATATACTTAAATATAAATTAAATTTATAGTTTTATATATACCACTTTATTAGATTTTGGTCAACTATATACAAATTTACAACTATATCTATACATACTTGCCTAATCAAGCCAATAAAAAATTAATATCAAATCTAAAAGTTAAACCCTAAACCGATAAACGGCAGTATGCTTATTGCCTCAATGTTTCATGCCTTTACCCTAAGTCGATCGTGTAACACCCCGACCCCACTAGGGCTGACGTGTCACTCTTACAAATATCAGAACTAAAACCAATCCATAACATTAAATGAAAGATCCTAATTACATTTATTACATTACTGAAATAAAGAATCTTGGCCAGCAACTTCCTAACGCTCTTCACTGAAATCCCAAATCATCCCTTATTACCTGTAAAACAAATAGGAAAAACACAAAAAGAAAAATACGGCTGAGCCAAAAATTGCTCAGAAACGGAGAAATCAACAGTACAAGTAAAGTAATATCAGCGGAAGCAAAACACAACAGAACATAACTGAGACTGAACTGAAACGATTACTGACACGGGTACTGAAAACAAATGCAGACATAAGACTGATACGAAAACCGATACACGAACTGATCTGAAACTGTAACGGACACTGATACAGAAACAGAAATCGGTCATATACATAATCGATTTCGAACCCAACACAAAACCGATGTAGAGACTTATACATTGTTGACCATGATGACTAAAACCATTTTTCTTGTATAAACGTATTCATTTAATCATTTAATAATGCTATTATTTTAAATGTGCGGTACATGGCAAAACTATTTTCTTATTTGAACATTTGAATTTTATCAAGATATAATAATCTATCATATTTAATAGCAAATCGTTATTACACAAAATTAACAAATTTTCTAACTTTGAAAACCTTATACAGAAACAAAAACAAATACATTGACCGAAACATTTTAAATACGGTTTAAAAATGCTATAACGTTTAAAAGAAATGAACATTCAAAAATATTATTTTTAAATAAATGTTTGGATTAAAATTACTATCTATTAGTAATTTGTCATATTTCAAAAGTTACTATTTTATCAAGATACTTGTTTTCATAGCTTTGGAGATTATGTTTAATAAACAAAATAAATTAGAGAACCTAAGTTTAAAAGTGTAAAAATTTAATCCTCATAAAGTTTCTTGAAATGATCTGGACAATCGACATGAAACAAAGACATGATTCGATGACAAATATAGAACAGACCTTGGATCAAATCCTAAACAAAGATCCTGGCGGATACAAACTAAACGTATAACACGAAATCTGAATCCAAATCGAACTGATACTAAGACGGAAGTGACACAAACCGATACAGATACTAAGTCAAAACACATATAACTAATGCATAACAGAATCAAATACTGAACATATCAGAAACATAACTCCACAACAAGCCTTGCTCCAAGCACAGGCTAACCAATCAGCATTCGTAACTCCACAACCAAGGTCTCTGAGTACACACACGGCTCAGCAGACAAATGCGTGGAACTTACATCCAGAAAGAGGACCAGTGCAAAATGTAAGAAGACCTAGCGTACACGACATGCGTGATACTTATGCTGAAATAGAGAGCAACTTCGTGCAAAACTCCAATCTACAACGAAGGCCGATCCAAACCCGTTTGGGCGCGCGCAACATGAATACGGAATGGGAAGAGGAGGAAGACGACCCAACTTACAAGGAGGAATCCACAGTGTTTAGCAGACTTCCTCCGGAGCACGAAGCATACAAACCAACCAAGCGCGCGGGGTATAACCCCAAAGCAGAGCATGATTACACCTTGAGCTATCGTCCTGAGGACATGGCATAGAATTCAAAATTCATCCGAGAAATCGCATGCGCGGCCATCGACAAAACAAAATTACCACACAACGTGGGTAAATACAACGGGTTGACGGACCCAGATGATCACCTCCAGGTGTTTAATGGCGCAGGGGCAACAGGCGGATGGAACTTACCAACATTGTGCCATCTGTTTGCTCAGACATTCGTCGGCGCGGCGCGCATTTGGTTCGACAACTTACCGGCAGGCAAAATCAAATCATGGGTCGATTTCAGAGAGAAGTTCCTAGCACACTTCTCTCAGCAGAGAAGACAAGCCAGAGACCCTGGTGACTGTTTAAACATATGGAGAAGAGACTACGAGAGCGTAGAGGATTTCATCACAAGATACAACAAAGAATGCTTAGAGATCGGTGACATACCAGAAAAGATGATGCGCGCACACTTCATGAGAGCGGTCAAGTGCGATGACTTGGTTAAAAGAATCAAAGGGCGAGACGGAGGACCCAAAGACTGGGAAACCTTCGTAGAAGCAGCCAAAACAATTGCGCAGACAGACAGGCAGTTGAGCGGTGACGATCACCGACAGCGCGCGCACAACCATAACGATCGACACAACAGAAGGGGCAGAAATCAACCCTGGAAGGCTTCTGGGCACAGAGAAAGAAGCCCCCCACGGGACGATGCACGCCATACGATCAACCAGATAGCCCATCGAAAGGAAGTGAAGCGAGAAAACAGAGAAAAGCAGTGGACTCCACTGACCAAAACACCTTCTGAAGTCCTAGCTACAGAAAATCATCAGTTCAAACCACCCCTACAGATGCGCAACAAGAGGGGTCAGGACCCAAATCTCTTCTGTGAATTCCACAAAGATACGGGCCACTTAACCGACGATTGCTTTAGCCTAAAGCAGGAAATTGAAAGAGCCCTAAGAGACGGAAAGCTCACTCACTTAGTCAAGGGCGGAAAGCGCGATTACCGTCAAATACAAAGAAGAGATGAAGGGCCAGACAATAAGAAGCTCAGAAAGCTAGAAACCCACATGATACAAGGAGGTCCACGAAGACCGAGAAAAAACTACAACAAGCGCGCGCAGGATGATTCATGGCGCGAGAAACAAGTCATCTTCCCAGTTGTTAGAGGGGGTCCAAGAGAAAAGCGATCAATTGTCATCCCAGGGGTGATTGGCCACTAACAGACAGATTACATCTTCATTGATCCTGGGAGCACCGCTGATATCATATATGAACAATGCTTCAATCAATTTGATCAAGAGGACAAAGCGCGCCTAGAGCCAGTCGATTATCCACTAACTGGTTTTTGCAATGAAGCCGTCTTTCCCCTTGGACAAATATCATTCCCGGTTTTGCTTTCAGACGGAAGAAATTCAAGAACTGAAGAAGTTACATTCATGGTATTGCCGGCGCACTCGAGACATGACATCCTCCTGGGAAGAGAATCCTAAGGAGATTTCAGTATGATCTGCTCTGCACCACATTCCGCTATCGGATTCCCCACCGAAACAGGCATTGCGCTGATATATGCCAGTAAGGAAGTTTTAACAAAAGACGAAATCAGACCAGCCAAATCAAGCAAGCCAGCACCGCGCATAGAGGCAGAAAAATGGGTATTGAACAACGCATACCCAGAACAAACGGTCACTCTGGGGCCCGCCATGTCCGGCCTGATACGCGCGGCGCTCAAGAAATTACTGCACGAAAACATGGACGTGTTCGCCTGGACACCGGCTGATATGGTTGGTGTTCCACGGCACATAGCAGAACACCGTCTAAATGTCTCAGAAGACGCAAAGCCAGTAGTGCACGCCAAACGCCACCTAGGCGACATCAAACACGATGCCATGAAAGAACAAGTGCTAGAGTTGTTAAACGCAGGAATCATCAGAGAAGTCAGGTACCAAACATGGGTAGCAAGCCCAGTAATGGTAAAGAAACCAAATGGCAGCTGGAGAATGTGTGTCGACTATAAGGATCTGAACAAAGCATGTCCCCGCGACTGCTACGCTTTACCAGACATAGACGAGAAAATCGATTCTTTGGCAACATTCCGGTGGAAATGTTTTCTGGATTGCTACAAGGGGTACCATCAAGTTCAAATGGCCATCCAAGACGAAGATAAAACCGCATTTCGTACACCAACAGGGTTGTATTGCTACACCAAGATGCCGTTCGGCATAAAAAATGCAGGCGCAACATACCAAAGGCTGATGAACGAAACATTCAGTGACGCCATCGGTAAGTACATAGAGGTTTACATGGATGATCTGGTAATCATGAGCAAAGAGGAGAGCGCGATGCTGGCAAATATCCAGAAGACATTCAACACGCTACGCAGCGTAAGTATCAAGCTGAACCCAGCAAAGTGCTCATTTGGAATGGAAGAAGGGAAGTTCTTGGGCTTCATAGTCACAAACGATGGTTTCAAGGTAAATCCAGAAAAGGTCCAAGCCATAGAAAGGATGCCTTCACCAGCAAACATCAAGGACATGCAGAAACTAGCAGGACGATTAGCAGCACTCAATCGTTTTCTAGCCAACCAGGCTGCAAAATCCTTCCCATTCATCAAAACTTTGCGCAACTGCATGAAGAAAAGTCAATTCCAATGGACTCCGGAAGCAGAAAGTGCGTTCCGCGAGATGAAAGATTGCCTCATAAAACTACCGACACTAACCGCACCAAACAAAGGAGAGCCTCTGGTACTCTACCTATCAGCTTCTGACAGGGCAGTCGGAGCCGTACTACTCGTCGATCGTCAAGGTGTCCAGACACCAGTTTACTATGTGTCGCGAACCTTGACCGATCCAGAGACTCGGTATGCAATCATGGAGAAGCTAGTCCTTGCACTGATTCACGCTTCAAGACGGCTGCGCAGGTATTTTGCCAACCACGTCATCCACGTGCTAACAAACTACAACATTGGAAATATCCTTGCAAGGCCAGAAGTATCAGGAAGGTTAGCCAAATGGGCAATAGAACTGGGAGGTCATAACGTGGTTTTCAGACCAAGACCATCAATCAAAGGCCAAGTCTTGGCAGATTTTATGACGGAAGTCCCAGATGACAAAGACAGAGAATGTAAGGCGATGGAGAAAGCCGAGAAAAGGCAAACAGAAGAGCCATGGCTGTTGTACACAGATGGTGCATCTAACGAAGATGGAGCAGGCGCAGGGCTAAGGCTAGTGAGCCCGGACAAACACGAGTTCACATACGCCATACGCTTGGACTTCAAGAGCACAAACAACGAAGCCGAGTATGAAGCTTTCCTGGCTGGCCTGCGATTGGCAATCAAAATGGGGGTCCGACACATCGAAGCGCATGTGGACTCCATGTTAGTAGCAGGCCAAATCAACGGCCAATATGAAGCCAAGGGCGATATAATGGCACTTGATGTGTGTAAAATGCAACATATAAATCACATCAATTAAGGCATAAAACTAACCCCTTTTAAGTACTAATGTTGGAAAAAGAGTGTTTTTGTCTTCCTTTTGTATTTTCAGGATGAAATGAGCTCAAAATCACAAAAGAAGCAAAAAGACAACTAATTCTAGCATAAATACAAGAAAAGGAACAAAAGTAGACTGCCCGGACCCTCAACGGCACCTCCCAAGGCAAAGAAGAGAAAACAGAGTCTGAACACGCCCCGTGTCCAGCGAACACGGGGGCGTGCCCAGGAAGCAGCAGAAAAGACAAACCAGTAGAAGCTTCCATTGCCCACCACGGGGCCGTGTCCAGCGGGCACGGGGGCGTGGTGAAAGTACAGCAGGCACATTAATTGTAATTGCGAATTACAATTAATGAAGAGAGAGAATGTCAGACGGGCACGGGGCCGTGTCCAGCGGACACGGGGCCGTGTCCAGCCTTCTGTTCAGCCTATAAATAGAGGAGCTTGGTTTCATTCTTCCTCATCCCTTGGCACACCACCTCTCTCACACTTCATCCACCACCCACCACCACCATAACACCATCATCCACCACCATCATCCATTGTCCATCATAGAGTGTGTGAGTCGTCTCGGGATCCAAGATTGATAGTAAGAGTTCTTGACAATCAAGGCCATGTTTGCCTAAGTCTCTTACATCACTTGGTGAAGACAAGTGTTTAGTATAATACTTTTTATTTTTAATCTTTTGCACTTTTTATTTGGTTTTGTATTAATGACTTTAATAACTAGTTACTTATGTTGAAGGTGATCTTTCCTTATCGTTTGCCCGTGGTGTCTTGGCATTATTTTACTGTCTATATAAAATAAAAGATTTTCACCATTCATATCTCCACGGTCTATATGGAGATATGTTGGCTACCTGGTCAGGGGTTAAGGGAACGGTTTGGTAAGGGTCTTGCCCTTGTTCAGCGTTTAGAGGTCCTGCTTGGGACCTGGGTCAAATTTACTAGGATCTCCTTCAATGCCCATAGGTATTGGATGGCGGGGATCCAAACTCTTTGACCCCCTCATAAGTTAACTACTATTAATACTATAACCCGGCTATTTAGGACTGTATCCCTGCTGACTCAGACTACTTAGCCGAGGGTAACGTCACCGCCGAAAGCGGGGCCTACCATAATTTGCATTAATAACTTAATTCATTATCTTTCAATAATCCGACCCTTTAGGATTGTATCCTTGCTGACTCAAACTACTGGGTTGAGGGTAACGTCGCCTTCAAAAGAGGGGCCTACTACAATAACTAAGATAATCTCTTAAACAAGTGCAAAAGTGCAAAAATAATCAAAGGTTATACTAGTACACGTATCGGATCCAAGTGATTCATCTTGTCTATCTGTTTTTATTTTATTTTATTTTTCAGCATTTAGTTAGTTTTTATTTTTCTTAGTTTAAAACATTTTTCTAACCTTTTGATTTGGTTAGACGTTGAGGATAAACCGGTACTAAAAGCTCTTGTGTGCTTGGACGACCTCGGTATCTTACCAACACTATACTACGTCCACGATGGGTGCACTTGCCCATATGTGTGTTTAGTGTTAGTAAATATCGTGTTTTATAAATTTAAAACTTGGCTAAAAGTGTAAAAAGGGGCTTAAATACTCATCAAAATAATATTACACTACACACGCCTCAAGTTTTTGGCGCCGTTGCCGGGGACACAAGGATTTTAAGAAAGCTTAAAATCGACGGCCTATTCAGTTTTTCAAAACCTTTTCAAAACGCGCGCACATTTTTCTGCATTTTAGTTTAGTTTGCATTTACAGTAGCCTGAACACGGGGCCGTGCTCGCTGAACACGCCCCCGTGCTGCATATTTTTAGTTAGATACCCAGATACAGAGTCTGAACACGGGGCCGTGCTCACTGAACACGCCCCCGTGCTCAACGTGACCAGTAACTTTAATTAAAACGCCCAGATACAGACCCTGAACACGGGGCCGTGTTCACCCAACACGGGGCCGTGTCCAGCTTCTGTTTCCGTCTTATTTTTGTTTTCTGGCCCCGAGACTCAGTTGTGGTCTGTTGAGTGATTCTTATGGATCAATACTCAAGAGGTTACAACTACACCTATGATGAGGATGATTATAGGGGTAATTATTGCACTAATTGTCGTAACGCACGCTCGGTTCAATATAATACTTCATATCAACCATCCAATTCATACAACTACTATGAGGAACCCAGGTACGAGCCATCAACTTCATACACATCCTATGAAGACCAAAGGTAAGAACCTCCTCCCTCATACTCATATTTTGATGAACCAAGGTATGAGCCTTCATACTCATACTTTGAAGACTCAAGATATGAGCCACCACCTTCATATTCCTATTATGAGGAACCATGGCGTGAACAACCCACCTCATATGGGCACTATGAAGAACAAAGTTTCGACCCTTATCCATCATATACTTACAATGAAGAACAATGGTGTGAACCATCTACTTCATATGAGAATTATGAGGAACCAAGGATCGAACAACCGGATTCAAGCTTTGAGGATCCAAATTCTTTTTCTCTCACCGAAGTAACTAATAGGATATTGGAACAACTTAAAACTATCGAACGTTATATAAAAGAATCTCGCGCAAGGGAAGAGGAATCCCGCGCAAGAGAAGAGTTAAAAAAGGATAATAACGTAGAGGTAGTTGAAAGTATAAAAATGGAAGAACAAGAAAGTGAACAACCGACACATGAGTTAAACAACGAAAAAGGTGAGTCCGATAATGTTAAAATTCAAGAAGAGTCTAGTTTTGAGGAAATTATTCTCTTGTCACCTACTTTCGAAAATCATTGTTTAATAACCCCTCATGCTAAGTTTTTAAAAGAGTTAAACACTAGTGCTAAAATCAAAGACTTAGTAAGTGTTAAGTTAACTAATGATCAAACCTCGCTAATAAAAGAAGATCCTTTTGAAATTAACATTACACCGGTTCCATGTTTCTTTCAAAATTCATTTATTAGTAATATCACCATCGATAAAGATCTTTGTGTTAACATAATGCCTAACTACATTTTTGAAAAATTAAGTGTTCGTGATTTTACTCCACTTCAAATACCCATTTTTCTATCCGATCGGAAAGTGATAAAATCAATCGGTGTAGTTGAAGATGTTTTGGTTCAAACAAATCAAATGGTGATCCCAACCGACTTCGTCATCCTTGATGACGCACCATTAGTCTTGGGAAAACCTTTTGTACAAACTCATAAAGCTTTGAAAAACCGGAAATTCAATAATCTACCTCTTCAACTAGGGGCATTCAAAAGGAGCATAGATCTTGAGCGTTCAATGAAATATCCTTTTGGCAACAATGACCCCCTAATTGAAGATGAAGCTGAACCACCCGATACGACCAACGAAGAAAACCACTTTGTCGAAGAAGAGATAGCCATAGAACAAACCTTTAAGATTCTTAATCTAGATGAGCCACAAAATAAGGTGTCTTCTAAAGACCCACCCATTGAGCTCAAAGAACTTCCTAAAGGTTTGGAATATGCTTTTCTAGGCAAAGATGGTAGTTTACCTGTAATTATTTCATCTAAATTAAGTAGCATAGAAAAAGAAAAATTAGTTAACATACTTATAAAACACAAAAACGCGATCGCTTGGAAGCTTGTAGATATTAAAGGAATAAGCCCTTCCATGTGCACGCACAAAATTTTAATGAACGATGACTACAAAACGGTAATTCAACCACAACGAAGAGTGAACCCCAATGTTCAAGAAGTGGTTAAGAATGAAGTCATCAAACTACTCGACGCCGGACTAATCTACCCTATCTCCGATAGCCCGTGGGTAAGTCCCGTTCAAGTAGTCCCAAAGAAAGGAGGTATAACGGTAATAACTAACGAGAAAAATGAATTAATACCAACAAGAACCGTCACAGGATGGAGAGTTTGTATAGATTATAGGCGATTAAATGAAGCGACAAGGAAAGACCACTTTCCTTTGCCCTTCATTGATCAAATGTTAGAAAGATTATCCGGTCATAAATTTTGTTGTTTCTTAGATGGTTTTTCAGGTTACTTTCAAATACCGATAGCACCAGAAGACCAAGAGAAAACAACTTTCACATGTCCCTATGGAACTTTCGCATATCGACGCATGCCATTCGGTCTATGTAATGCACCTGCAACATTCCAACGTTGCATGGTCGCCATTTTCCATGATATGTTCGAAAAGACAATGGAAGTCTTCATGGATGACTTTTCCATCTTTGGAGACTCATATGACCAATGCCTCGATAATCTTGAACGAATGCTATCCCGATGTGAGGAAACTAACCTCGCCCTTAACTGGGAAAAATGCCATTTCATGGTAACAGAGGGAATAGTACTCGGTCACAAAATCTCAAGCGAAGGAATGGAAGTTGATCGAGCAAAAATAGAAACTATTTCTCGATTACCTCCTCCATCCTCCGTACGAGCAATCAGAAGTTTCCTAGGACATGCCGGATTTTATAGAAGATTTATCAAAGACTTTTCAAAAATTTCAAGGCCTCTAACAAAGTTACTTGAAAAAGATGCACCCTTCATCTTTGACAAGGAATGCAATCAAGCATTTCTAACCCTCAAGGAAATGCTAGTCAATGCACCTATCATGATAGCGCCAGATTGGAAATTTCCTTTCGAAATCATGTGTGATGCAAGTGACTTTGCTGTTGGAGCAGTCTTGGGACAAAGAAAAGAAAAGCATTTCCACCCAATTTATTATGCTAGTAAAACTCTTAATGATGCGCAAGAAAATTACACAACTACAGAAAAAGAATTACTAGCGGTGGTATTTGCTTTTGATAAATTTCGTTCTTATCTTGTTCTTTCTAAAACAGTAGTCTATATAGACCATGCAGCCATCAGGTACCTCTTCAAGAAGCAAGACGCAAAACCCCGTTTGATCAGATGGATTCTACTCCTCCAAGAATTCGACATCGAAATCAAGGACAAAAGAGGAGCAGAAAACACTGCTGCAGATCATCTCTCGCGCTTAGAAGACCCAGCTTTGGAGACAACCAGAGACGAGCAAATCAACGAGAAATTTCCCACGGAGTCCTTGGAAATGATGGAAAGTAGACAAGAGCCATGGTATGCCGACTACGCTAATTTCCTAGCTAGCGGTATAGTCACCAAAGGATGGCCACATCATCAAAGAAAGAAATTCTTTGCTGATGTAAAGCATTACTTTTGGGAAGATCCCTATCTTTTCAAAATGTGTGCCGACCAGCTCATCCGAAGGTGTGTCCATGGTAATGAAGCATGAAGAATTCTCCGTCATTGTCATGAAGGTCCATACGGAGGACATCATGGTGCCGCAAGTACCGCACGAAAGGTATTTGATTCAGGATTTTACTGGCCAACCATTTACAAGGATGTACAAAACCTTGTAAAGACATGTGATGCCTGCCAGAGATCAGGTAATATTTCTTCCAAAAACGAAATGCCTCAAAATGGCATTCTCGTCTGTGAAATCTTTAATGTGTGGGGACTCGATTTCATGGGGCCTTTTCCACCTTCAAAGGGAAACAAATATATACTTGTAGCGGTCGATTACTTGTCTAAATGGGCGGAGGCCGAGGCTCTTCCAACAAATGATGGAAGAGTAGTGGTAAAATTTTTGAAAAAACTATTTTCTCGCTTCGGGACACCAAAGGCTTTAATAAGTGATAGAGGTACCCATTTTTGCAATCATCAACTCGAAAAAATATTAACAAGGTATGGGGTCTATCACCGGGTCTCAACAGCATATCACCCTCAAACAAATGGGCAAGCCGAAGTGACTAATCGAGGTTTAAAACGAATACTTGAAAAAACTGTAGGAATAAATAAAAAAGAATGGGCCGACAAAATAGACGACGCTTTATGGGCTTTTCGAACTGCTTATAAAACCACTATAGGCACAACCCCATATAAACTCGTCTATGGAAAAAGTTGTCACTTGCCAGTAGAAATAGCTCACAAAGCCTACTGGGCAATAAAAAAACTTAGATTTAGAAAATGTCGGTAAAAATCGATTTTGTCAAATAAATGAATTAGACGAGCTAAGGAATTATGCATATTCTAACTCCGAAATTTATAAGGAAAGAATGAAAAATTTGCATGATAAATATATTAAATCTAATGAATTTCGGGTAGGAGATCAAGTTCTATTGTTTAATTCACGACTTCGATTATTTCCTGGTAAGCTAAAATCTAGGTGGTCAGGACCTTTTTCTGTCACCCATGTTTTTCCACACGGTGCAGTAGAAATTAAAACTCGAAATGGGACACCATTTAAAGTCAATGGCCAACGGCTGAAACTCTACCGAGGATCCATTGAGGATGAGGAAGAGGAGATCTCACTTCAAACGGTTAACGAATAAACTCATACCAGACATGTTACAGGTGAGTGTACGTTTAAAAACCGGTAAATCTTCTAACCATTTTTCGGAAATAAGGGGCATGCACACGAGCACATAGAAAAAAAAATTTTAAAAAAACTTTGCTCGGCACGGGGCCGTGTCCGCTGGACACGGGGCCGTGTCCGCTGGACACGGGGCCGTGTCCGCTGGACACGGGGCCGTGTCCGCTGGACACGGGGCCGTGTCGAGGCAACTGTCGGGATAAAACCCTCTTTTCCTATCAGTTACACCATTCCACACGCCCCGTATAGCCGAAAACGCTCTGGTTTGAAGCGATTTTCTGCAGTTTTTCAACGTCACCACCGAATCTAACAACGTCAAGGTATGATTCTATCCTCTTTAGTAGTTAGATTAGTTACTTGCATGTAGTTAAAACATCAAAAATTGGGGAAAAATCTAGGGTTCTTCATGTTCATCAGGATCGAACTCAAAATTTTTGATGAAATTTGTTAGTAGTAGTTTAGATTAGAGTAGTAGAAAGT
The DNA here is from genome assembly GCF_002127325.2 of Helianthus annuus. Taxonomy (NCBI): domain Eukaryota; kingdom Viridiplantae; phylum Streptophyta; class Magnoliopsida; order Asterales; family Asteraceae; genus Helianthus; species Helianthus annuus. The sequence continues at coordinate 1,537,794 of NC_035433.2, forward strand.
AAATAAGCATGTATTGTTGATAGATTTGTCCGATTTCCAACTAAAACCCCAAACCCTTGTTCTTGGACCGAAAAACACGAAATCGAAAGGGTAAACGGTTTGTTTTGTGAAAAACGACACTTAGGGTTTCATTTTCGGGGGAAACCGCTACTATTGGGCTAAAAATTTTCAGGTTTTCGAAACCGGGACGAAAAATGGAATTTTTAGGTTACAGACGCCTGGACACGGGGGCGTGTCCGCTGAACACGGGGCCGTGTCCAGCCCACTGTTTGCAGTTTCACTCTGATTATCCTTGTTTCATACTAACTTTTTATGTATTCTTTTCAGATGTCGAAATTCATGAGGTTTAACGCAAGTGAACTGGACGCTAGGGCACGATACGAGGTTCTACAAACAAGACCGGAAGAGTACCCAAGGCGGGCGTGTACCGACTTGCTAACCATGGTGAATCAACTTGACCACTTCAATAACATTGTGAGGGGTCCACTACATGTCGCATTGACCACCCGACTACGGTAGGTGCATCAATGCACGATGGAGTTCTACAGCACCTTCATTTTCAACTCGAGATGTGACCCGTTTGACCATGACGCAGTCACATTCCGATGTGGAGGGACCACGTTCACAACCTCCATGGCACAATTTGGATCTATCATAGGGCTATACAATGAAGAGGAAGCGGGGAATGAAGAGAATACTGGGGGATTACGAGACTTGGATGCAACTGAACGACAAGCCGCATGGGCTCAAATAGGTGAAGGAATCTACAACCCAAGCAGCACCAAAAGCACCAAACTGAGGGACCCGCTATACCGCTACATCCACAGGCTCCTCACGTACTCGCTGAACTAACGCCACGACAATAGTGGCGTTGTTGGGTTAAAAGATTTGGTCGTCCTTCACTGCATCCACAACCAGAAGCCTCTCGATGTTCCGTACCTCCTACTGCGAAACATGCACCTAAATCGCCTTGCTCATGCTCCTACACCAATCTTCTTCGGGGGATGGGTGTACCGTCTTTTCAAGCATTTCACGAATATCCCAAGGTCCTTTGAAAGGAGTCCATGGTCGGGACGGGTCGATTACCACATTTGCCGAGCCATGAACTTGCTTTATGAAGCAGAGGACGGGACGGTGAGCTTTCAAAGGACGCAAGGCTATGCATGGAACCCGTAGGAGGCTCTAGTTCTTCATGCACCACCTCCCCATTTTCAGTACCCACCCCAATGCGATCCGGGTCAATCCTCCTCTCAAGGAGGCGGTTTTCCTAACTTTCAAAGTTTACATGATCTTTTGCAGGAAAACATTATGTGCACCAGGAACACCTACAATCTCGCCAACAACACATACCACCGGGTTGGAGCTATCGAGCGCAACGTTAACGATATACAAGATGATATCGGTAGCATCCGGGAGTACATGGCGAGGCATGGGGGCGGAGGTGATGGTAGTGATGAAGACATGGAGTAGGAGGCTTGAAGGAACAAGGGGCTGGTTGGTGATGAGCCCACAGGTTTAAGTGCCCTTCTATCTATCAAACAATTCATGGCCTGCGTGCCATTTGTCGAACAATTTACTTTCCCTAACTATTTTTTTTATCTTTGTTTTACTTTATGCTTGGATGATACTTGACGATGGTAATTTAGGATGGTTTGTGCTTGTTTGGTTTGGTATTGAGTGATTAAACAGGTGTAATGCAAGGGTTAGAGTGCTAAACATTAGCACTTGCAGGCCCAGAATGGAGAAACCGGGAGAAAAAAACCTATTTTTCAGGCTCACAGACTGTCCACACGGGGACGTGTCCAGCCGACACGCCCCCGTGTTCATCTCCCAGACCTACTGTTTGGGTACTGACCTGCAAATTTTTGCCAGACACGAGGCCGTGTCCAGCCAACACGCCCCGTGTTCACCTTCTGTAAGTTTTCAGTACTGGCAGTTCACCACGGGGCCGTGTCCAACGGACACGGGGCCGTGCCCAGACCGCCAGTAACAAAAATCTTTGCTTTTTAACATGCTTTTACACATTCTAATCAACCAAAAACATTATTTTTGGACACATTGAGGACAATGTGTAATTTAAGTGTGGGGGGGATGCTAAAACCTTGAAATTTTGCAAAATCCTAAACACAAGTCTTACACAAAACTCTATTGGAACCGCTAAACACCCCAATTTTTTTTCAAAAACTTTTCATTTTTTTTATTTATTTACTTGTCTTAGTTTAAGTTGGGAATAACAAGTTCTAAAAAGGTTATATTTTTACAAGTTTACAACCGATAGCGTCGTGATAACAAAGAACCAACATAAGAAAATTTTGAAACGGCATAACAAGTCTAGTTAAAAATTCGATTATATATACTTGATCACATTAAAAACCCATTCCCACAAAAGTGAGTTTTGAGCCTTTATTGAGCATAAAAATATACATATTTAGACTAAATGCTCATTTTTCGTTTCTTGTGTGAATAGCCGCTTGGTTCTTACAAATCTAGAACTTGCCACGACGATACATTCCCGGTCCTTACCAACTTAAACCCAAGTAAGTAAATGATGGAGGCATTAGGACTAACCATTTTTCTTTCAAAACCATTATTTTTCATTTTTTTTTATCACCTACCCAAAATCCCCCTAGATAGCCCCTTTGAGCCTAAACCTTTCATTTCATTACCCCAAAAACCCTTTTTACCCACCAAAAAACTTTTTTATTTTTCACCCTTTATTTTAGTAACAAGCTCGGTTTTTCGTAAACTCGCTTTTTTTTATGTGAAAAAAAAAATATATGAATGAATTAAAAAAACAAACAAAAGCTATATAAAATCTTGTTTGGAGAAATACTTCAGAAATAAAAAAATCGCCAAAAAAAAAGTATTTTACGAAAACCGACGCTTTTTACGATTTTCGCCCTTTTACTAACCACTAACCCAACCACCCACCTTTAACCCAAGCCTAACCCTTCACCCCAAAAGTCCTCTTGATATTTACAAAGGTAAAAAGTTAAAAAGGAGGAGGATTGATTGCTTGGCAAGCCTATGGAAGGCGTAAGTTTCATGCCGCTCTCGAGTGATTCACTAAAATATACACCTTCGGCCGAGTGTTGAGTGATCCCCCGTGAGGTATGTGAACTTGTATATAAATGGAATTTTAATAAGGCATGCTCTGCCCAAATAAGTAATTTATCTTATGAAACGTTCAAAATAAATCATAACGAATAGGATTGTAAATAAATAAAAATAAAACTTACTAAGACTTGGATTCCCGACACTCTAGGACAAGCTAAAAAACTTCTCTTCTACCTATTCCATTTGGGAGTGTAAGCCACATTTAAAGAGTTTTGCTTGAGGACAAGCAAAAGTTCAAGTGTGGGGGTATTTGATGTGTGTAAAATGCAACATATAAATCACATCAATTAAGGCATAAAACTAACCCTTTTTAAGTACTAATGTTGGAAAAAGAGTGTTTTTGTCTTCCTTTTGTATTTTCAGGATGAAATGAGCTCAAAATCACAAAAGAAGCAAAAAGACAACTAATTCTAGCATAAATACAAGAAAAGGAACAAAAGTAGACTGCCCGGACCCTCAACGGCACCTCCCAAGGCAAAGAAGAGAAAACAGAGTCTGAACACGCCCCGTGTCCAGCGAACACGAGGGCGTGCCCAGGAAGCAGCAGAAAAGACAAACCAGTAGAAGCTTCCATTGCCCACCACGGGGCCGTGTCCAGCGGGCACGGGGGTGTGGTGAAAGTACAGCAGGCGCATTAATTGTAATTGCGAATTACAATTAATGAAGAGAGAGAATGTCAGACGGGCACGGGGCCGTGTCCAGCGGACACGGGGCCGTGTCCAGCCTTCTGTTCAGCCTATAAATAGAGGAGCTTGGTTTCATTCTTCCTCATCCCTTGGCACACCACCTCTCTCACACTTCATCCACCACCCACCACCACCATAACACCATCATCCACCACCATCATCCATTGTCCATCATAGAGTGTGTGAGTCGTCTCGGGATCCAAGATTGATAGTAAGAGTTCTTGACAATCAAGGCCATGTTTGCCTAAGTCTCTTACATCACTTGGTGAAGACAAGTGTTTAGTATAATACTTTTTATTTTTAATCTTTTGCACTTTTTATTTGGTTTTGTATTAATGACTTTAATAACTAGTTACTTATGTTGAAGGTGATCTTTCCTTATCGTTTGCCCGTGGTGTCTTGGCATTATTTTACTGTCTATATAAAATAAAAGATTTTCACCATTCATATCTCCACGGTCTATATGGAGATATGTTGGCTACCTGGTCAGGGGTTAAGGGAACGGTTTGGTAAGGGTCTTGCCCTTGTTCAGCGTTTAGAGGTCCTGCTTGGGACCTGGGTCAAATTTAGTAGGATCTCCTTCAATGCCCATAGGTATTGGATGGCGGGGATCCAAACTCTTTGACCCCCTCATAAGTTAACTACTATTAATACTATAACCCGGCTATTTAGGAGTGTATCCCTGCTGACTCAGACTACTTAGCCGAGGGTAACGTCACCGCCGAAAGCGGGGCCTACCACAATTTGCATTAATAACTTAATTCATTATCTTTCAATAATCCGACCCTTTAGGATTGTATCCTTGCTGACTCAAACTACTGGGTTGAGGGTAACGTCGCCTTCAAAAGAGGGGCCTACTACAATAACTAAGATAATCTCTTAAACAAGTGCAAAAGTGCAAAAATAATCAAAGGTTATACTAGTACACGTGTCGGATCCAAGTGATTCATCTTGTCTATCTGTTTTTATTTTATTTTATTTTTCAGCATTTAGTTAGTTTTTATTTTTCTTAGTTTAAAACATTTTTCTAACTTTTTGATTTGGTTAGACGTTGAGGATAAACCGGTACTAAAAGCTCTTGTGTCCTTGGACGACCTCGGTATCTTACCAACACTATACTACGTCCACGATGGGTGCACTTGCCCATATGTGTGTTTAGTGTTAGTAAATATCGTGTTTTATAAATTTAAAACTTGGCTAAAAGTGTAAAAAGGGGCTTAAATACTCATCAAAATAATATTACACTACACACGCATCAGCACTCTATCTCAACCAAGCGAAAACATTGCTACAAACCTTCTATTCTTACAAGGTGCATCACATAAATCGAAGCGAGAACAAGCCGGCCGATGCTTTAAGCAAACTGGCATCAACAAGTTTCCAGCACCTAGCAAAAGATGTGCGCATAGAGGTCTTGAGCAATCCATCCGTTCCACTAAGAGAAGTAAGCGTCATCCAGACGGGAACAACGTCCTGGATGACGCCGATAATCATGTACTTGCAGTCAGGGATACTCCCAGAAAACAAGGCCGAGGCGCGAAAGATCCAATACAAATCAGAACACTATCAAATGGCAGATGGGATACTGTACCAAAAATCATATCTTGGCCCACTGCTACGATGTGTTGACGCCGACGACGCGAACTATCTGATCCGGGAAGTGCATGAAGGAATCTGTGGTATCCATGTCGGGCCTCGAATGGTAGTGGAAAAAGTGATGAATGCCGGATACTATTGGCCCGGGATGCACCTCGATGCTGTGAAAGAATTAAGAAAGTGCAGTGGCTGTCAGAGGCACGCGCCAAAAACCATGCGCCCTAAGAATGAACTAGTGCCCGTAACAACCGCATGGCCTTTTCAACAATGGGGCATAGACATGGTAGGCCCTTTCCCAGAAGCTCCAGGGGCAGTCAAGTTTATAATAGTCGCGGTTGATTACTTCACCAAGTGGGTAGAAGCAAAGGCGCTCGCATCAACCACATCGGCAGTCGACAAACGATTCATATGGGAACAAATCATATGCCGGTTCGGCTTACCCCTCAGGATCATCACCGACAAAGGAACAAACTTTGCAGCAGATGATCTCGAACGATGGTTCAAAGAATTGAACATCGAACACACCTTCTCTTCGGTTGCGCATCCGCAAGGGAATGGTCAAGTCGAGGCAGTCAACAAAAGCTTTGTCGATGGCATAAAGGCAAGGCTCGGTGAAAAACGACGAGGATGGGTCGACGAACTACCCAGCATATTATGGGCCCATAGAACAATGCCAAAAACAAGCAATGGTGAAACGCCTTTCAGCTTGGTCTATGGGTCTGAAGCAGTGATCCCAGCAGAAATCGGGCTACCATCTCCGAGAATGCTCTCCATGAACTTAATCAACAACGACGAAGAAAAGAGGATCGACCTGGACCTTCTAGAAGAATGGAGGGAGATGGCAGCAATCAACGAAGCCAAATACAAGTCAAAGCTGGAAAAGTATCACAACTCCAGAGTCCGAATCTGCACCTTCAACCCGGGAGATTATGTCCTTAGAGACAACGAAGCGTCCAACGCAGAAAAGCCCGGAAAACTGGCTCCCAAATGGGAAGGCCCATACATAGTCGATGCAGTACTCGGCAAAGGAGCCTACAAACGACGCACCATCAACGACAAAGAGGTTCCACGAACCTGGAATGCCCAGCAACTCCGAAAGTGCTACATGTAACACAACCATGTAATCGTAAAGGGCGTACAGCCAACACATTTACTCTAATACAAGAAGTGTTTGGCTACTTTTATTTCATGCAAATTTCTTGTCACAACTGCATTTATTACTTTGGGTGTACACGAAAACATCAATGGCTCGACCATAGGAAACGTTGTAGACCTCCAAGGCTCGTCACCACCAAGTGAACAGCCGGGTCAGAAACACAACCAAAGCCTACAAAACGCCAAAACATAACTTCGTGCCCACATAAACACGAAAATATCGATAGCAAGGTAACTAAACATTGTAATGCTCCCAAGGCTGATTACAGCTTAGCTCACACAATAACCTGTAACTCGATCACTTCGTATGTCACATACAAGCGCACATACTTAAACGACAGAATAAAAACGTTGTAGTAAACACAACATCACCTGTCAGCGCCATCATTCATTCGTGACACCTGATCAAAGTAATTAAACATGCACATATTATGACGATAACAAAATTCGCATAACCATAGAGAAAAGCGATAAAATATTCACAGGAATCCCAGGTACATACGCCCACAGGTAAGCAAAATTTAAATTGTCTTAAAACAACCATCATTACAAGCCTATTCACGGCTATACACGGCGCACAGGCCGGAATCCGTCAGTCAAGTCTGACTAGGTCCAGCACCTCCTGATGCATCTCCATCCTCTCCTAACGCTTTCTTCAACAATGCTACTCCATCCACTTTACGAGCCAACTTCTCAGCAGCTCGAACAACAGCAAACTCAAGCGTGGAAAATTCTCCAAGTTTGGCAGTAAAAGCACCTTCACAATCTTCCTTGTACAGCTCAAAATGATAATCCTTTTCTTTGTTTATGACCGCTGTTTTACCTTCAGCATAACCAAACTTTCGGCCACTATTGTAAGCTGCCCTACCCAACTCAAACATATAAGTGGCAAGCTCAGGAGAATGCAGGATGCGATCGGCAAGCTGCATAAAACGGAAGCTCGAATATGAATAGAGGAAACAAATATAAAAAGGCAAAAGCAAAAAGAAAAGACAAAATAAGGCAAACAAAGAACATTACCAAAGGCACACCACGAGAAAGCAACCACCTGCTGTCAGCTGAGGCCTCCTCAGCAAGAAGCTCAGAAGCTTGGCACTCAGCCGTCTTCTCAGCAAGCAGACGCTGAGCAGTCTCACACTCAGCAGCTTTCTCCTGAGCAAGAACCTCCAGCTTGTCAATCCGAGCAACATATTCTTTTTCTTTTTTCTCAGCAGCAAGGCGCGCCTGATTCGCCTCTTCAGCAAGATTGGTCTTTTCACCCGACAAGCGAACAATCGCATCTCGCTGAGACTGCAGCTCAACATTTGTACGCTCACATGCAGCTTCCCAATCTTTCTGCTTCTGAGCATTCAACTGTTTCTGCTCTTCAAGCTTTTGCTCAGCATCCGACACCCTCCACTGCAACCCCTTCTTCTCCGCATTGAATTTTTCCCTCTCCTCAACAAACGACTTCTTTGACTGCTCAAACTCAAGGGTCTCTTCCCCCATCGACCGCCATTCCCGAAGAATTTCTTGAGAAGTAGCAAAGAAATTAACCCCAGCACGAACATGATCGTCCAAAAGGTCAAAACGGTTGCGGTTCTTCTGAAACATCCTCTCGGCAGGAGGAAGAGACAGAGCAAAGAACTCATGGCAATTGTCAGCATCACTCATCCTCGAACCCTGAGTAAGTCTCCAGCGCGGGGCGTGAGGCAGGTCGTCACAAGCTGGGTTACCCCAGGAATCAGCAGATTTACGCTCAAAGTGCGGGCTGCGCACGACGCCGGAAGTAGCCCCACCTCCAGCAGAGGGACGCTTAGTGTAGATGGTCTGTTGCGGAGTGGTCTCACTAGACTCCATCTCCACTTCAATACCTTTGCCCCTATCAGCATCACCTCCTCCACCATCACCTCCTTCAGCAACACCTTCAGTAAACCCTTCACCACCCCTCGCGCCAACATCATCATCATCACGGGGAGGAGTCAAACCAACTGTCCGCGATGGAGGAGAAGTAGGTGGAGTGATTTGAGAAATATCCACCACCCGAGGCTTCTTACCAATCTTGACTGCTATCATGAAACATGAATCAAGAACAACTCCGAGGAAACAACAAGAAAAAAATGTAAATTACCAGGAGGAGCAGATGCAACAAATATCTCCTCCAAAATGTTCCCACGACCCCCACTAAACACGCCCAAATCAATCTCAGACTCCGAGGGTGCTGGGGGGGCCTCCTTTTGAAGCTTCGCCTTTTTGGCAGCAAAAACAGCAGCAGCTTGCTCATCAAGTCGACGTTTGTGATCATCAAGAGCTTTTTTCTTCATGTGCTCAGATAAGGTAGCACTGTCATCAGGATCCGACTGTTGACTCTTTTCACCAACCCCTAAGCCAGACAACGTATCAGAAACTACCACATAACCTAGATAAGGATGAGTAGAGGGTCGCTTACGAGAAGAACCAGCAGCCTTACCCTCAGGCTTTCCCTCTCTCCTTCCAGACCTATCAGTTCTCGCTTTTTTCCTCGACTCCAACTGAGTAGAAGGATCAACGGGCACCTCTACATCATCGTCGTCACCAACAACCTCGTGCACGGGTTCAACAGCATCACCCTGCGCGGTACCTGCACGCGCGCAATGAGAGGTTAGATCTTCAAAGTTTGGATCAGAACTTTCACTTGAAAGAACAATGACTTCTTCACGACCCGTATCGACAGGGTCATCCAAAACATCTTCACCTAGAACTTCGGCGACATATCTATTCAAGCTCTCATCTGATGGATGCAAAAAACGACCCCGGATCTGGTCTAACCACGTCGGGTTCCCATCCGCTTGAATAGCCTCAACCATGGTACCCGCTGTCTTCGGATCCAAGACGTTTATCAAGCTGTAACCAACTGCAAAGGAGCAACAAGATGAGGGAAAACATCAAAATATACTAAACCTAAAGGAAAATAAATCAAAAATAAACTCAAGGAAGAAACATACATTTACCCTGATGGCTGTACACAGGTTGACCCAGTGGATGTTTGGGCACCCACAACAAACTCATCCCGGCCCCAACTAAAGCCATCTCATCCAGCTGAGAAATGGCAGTCGCCTTAGAAGTTATCCTTTTATACCTGTCCTGAGCAGCATAGTCTTGCATAACATCCACCTTCGGAATCCCTTGATTCACATGCCTATACGGCATCTCTATTGGAATTACACCACGACGGATGTAAAAGAACTTCTGTTTCCAGTCATGAAGGCTCTTTAACGGCACAGAGCACACCGGAGCAACACCTGTTCTCGCTTGAAAAGAATAAAAACCGCTGGTGTATGTAACGCTGTAAAAAACGTTAAACATGTCGAAAGTAGGCTCAATACGATAAGCCCTACAAACATATTCAAAATGGGTAATGCGCGGAAGCCCAATCGCATTTATCTGAGAAATATGAAGTCCATATCCCCTTAACACAGCAGCAGTAAACTTCGTTATCGGTAACCGGAAACTACCCTCCCGGAAAAACGCCACATACAAGGTAATATAACCCAGAGGAGCATCCAACGCAGTAGATCCGGGAGGAGGGTACTGAGCCCCCCACTCAGGACGGAAGTTCATCCCCCTCACCAAGTTCTGAAACTCCTCCTCTTTCCAGCTAATAACAGCCTGATCCGGACCAGGAGGGGCTTTACCTCTATGTTTTCTCTTCCTCTGGGTAGGATTCTTCTCAGACATGGTTAGTACAAAGAAGTAAAAAGATCTAAACTCAGGAAAATATAGAGAAACGGAGAACAAGGGGAGGAGATAGAAAGGAAATCACACTTGAGATTTGAAAATGTAAAGGAGAAAGGGTAACCGCCTCCTATTTATACCCATCGCATTTAATGCGATGGGTAGTGGAACGGCAGGGCACAGAAAGAGCACCCAATAGATGACTGCCACGTCAGAAGAGAGAGAAGACGTCGTCTCTTTTTTCGGGAAGCATGGGCGACAAGATCGGCTGACGTGACAGAAAGTCACTTCAAAAGCAACTGTTCACCTCCGATAAGACAGGGATGTCAGAGGGTCACACCAAACACTTCCCCATAACCACCAAACTTCCACCAGAAGGAAACATCAAGGGCCAAAACCCATGTGCCATGCGCCCATTTGGCTCACTTTTTTCAAAGGGCCAAAACCCATGCGCCATGCGTCCATTTGGCTCACTTTTTTCAAAAGGCCAAAACCCATGCGCCATGCGTCCATTTGGCTCACTTTTTCCAAAGGGCCAAAACCCATGCGCGATGCGTCCATTTGGCTTACTTTTTTCAAAGGGCCAAAACCCATGCGCCATGCGTCCATTTGGCTCACTTTTTTCAAAGGGCCAAAACCCATGCGCGATGCGTCCATTTGGCTCACTTTTTTCAAAGGGCCAAAACCCATGCGCCATGCGTCCATTTGGCTCACTTTTTTCAAAGGGCCAAAACCCATGCGCGATGCGTCCATTTGGCTCACTTTTTCAAAAAGACGACTTCCACACGCAACGCGCCCATTTTGGTTCATTTTACATATACCAAACTCTACGCGATGCACAGAAACCACAACTCTCATAAGTCCAGAATCCCTCCTAGACGATCAACTCAACTAGAAGGCACACTGGACTGGGGGGACTTGAAGAGGTATGGTCCCAATTCCCTGCCTACATGGCAGGGACCACACCACTTTTGTACACACAAGGCATCCACGTCGACAAAACACTCCAGAAGCTTCTAGAAACTTCTAGATGATTCACAGTTGGCATCAAAGATGCTCTATCCGACATAAAGGACAACACGTGTCACCACTAGCAGAATGCCACATAGGCTTGCGACAATCCAGGGAGCAGCACTGACAATACTGGTACGAGGTACCCAGCGCAGGCGAATGCAAGAACGCCACGTGTACCACTACACCTGCCATGACAGAGCAGACCAAGAGGATATTCCCCTTGGTCGGACAGTTGGCACGCGCTCACAGCTGGCATGGCTGCTCCTTCCTTCTTCACCCTCCGGCTATAAATAGGACCCTTCATCATTCAGGTTCAGGATCTTTACTCTCCTTACTCACTCTATACACACACTGTTTATTTCCTCTCAGAACAGTACTTATTCTCACGCCGGAGCCTGGTTAAGAGGGAAAACCCCCTTCCCCCCTCTTAACGAAACTAACGGTGTTTACTGTTTTGCAGATTTCGAGCCATCAATACGAGTAGAAGAAGAGGTTGAACCCATTAGACGAAACAACCCCACTGATTGTCCTTGTGTTAACCAGTGTTTCAACAGTTAGGAACATCTTTCCATTGGAAAGTGTTAAATTCCACTTTTTTGAATTTGGTTTTATTGTTTCTCCAATTTTACCTACGGAAATAGATCCATCACGCAAAGTGCAATCTTTTTGCACATTAGAAGTAGATATTATATGGGCTCTGATTTTTGATGGTTCTCCAAAAGCACTGAGAAAACGTTTTCCGTCGAGATTTGACTTTTCAACCATATGGTTTCTTGATACCAGACTGCTGTAAGAAATTTTTTAATGTAAATTCAGAATTGTGATTGCAGATATGTAAAAAAATATGGATGATTAAATGAAAGGAAAATAGTACAACGAATTACTGTTTCTTAATTATTTTGTGAAATTCAATGTGAATGTGATACTCGACTGTTTAACTAGGTATTAATGTGATAGTTCACTGTTAATGGTGAGGAAATATGTAAATATTCATTTACTAGTTCACTAAGGGTAAAATAGTCATAAATAAGAGTCATTTTAATGAAAAGGGGAAATATGTAATATATATCAGTTAGGGAGGGGAAATATGTAATTGATTTTATGGTTTGGGTAGATATGTAATAAAGCAGCTTAGGAAGGGGAAATATGTAAAAAGCCCTTATTTTTATTAGGTAATTTACTGATATCTATACATACATACATATATGTGATATCTACATGTGAGATTATTCTTATATATTTATAATATATGTTTTATTATAACATATACATAAAAAAAAACTTCAGCTATTTATCATAGTTTATATAAATTAGTAAATATCATTTAAATATATATATTTAAAATATAAAAAGTCATATAAATAAAGACTTGTTTAGGCTCCTGAGCCTACTTGAGTTCTATAGATGTTTCTCGGCCCTAGCTCAGCTCTATTTAAAATTTTACCAAGTGATTTCAAGTAGATTACAGACACCTTAACTCGTTTACACCCTACTTAGAAATGATCAATTGGTGAAAGAGTTCTTGTTTTGGATATATGGCATACATTTGTATTTGTGTGATTTATAAAGAGCATACAGTGAAACAAGTTATACCATCCTATCAAACACTAATTTTGTATATACGAATTGTGATCCGCACTAAAACTAAAGACATATTGTAAATGTGATTTCTACCTTAGTAAGAGAAAAAACCGGTGATCTATGTCAAGTGTAGTATTAAAAGATAGTTTGTGATTTCTAACAATTTTAGAGAATAGTTTATACATTTTGGTCTCTACACATTTTTAGCAAGATAGTGAAAACAACTATTGATTGAAAAAATAAAAACTAAATAATACTAGAGCAAACTACTGAAAAATAAAAACTAAATAATACTAAATTAATATAATATGCGATCTATGCCGACCCATTAATAATTGTTTTTCTTTGTCATAATCATGTTACTACAGTCCTTAGACATAAATAATACTACATGTAGAGCTAGTGAATCAAACGAAATTCATATAATGGATACAAACACCAGGTATATAACAAAACAAAAAAATGTAACTACTAAATTAATATAATATTGACCTCTAGTCACAAGTATAATTCAAGGTTTTATGTCATAATTAAATACTGTAAAATTCATTATCTACTAAATATCTACTATTATAAGTTTCAAAGTGGGCCCGTTTATTATGTTTTGTTAGGCATACGGATGAAAATAATATTCTTATTTCTGACTTGTTCATTCGTCACAATGTTGTCCCTTGTTTGGTTTTATTATTAATAAATAAATAAACGTCGGTTAAATTCGTGGTGAATGACATATGCGTAGTAACAGTTGTTGTGGACAGGCTACAGGCCACACCCACTTAGAACATCTTCCAATTTGCTTTAAGGTCAACCATCTTCACGTCAAAATTTTCCGTAAAAAAAACGAAGGTAAAGCCCTAACGGACCGACCCGACTACTGACCCCCTCTCACAGAACTTCACATCATCCTACATGGATGGTTCACCTCGACCTTGAAAAACCATCTCCTCTCTCCTTCACCAGTGACGGATCTAGGATTCCGACCAATGGGTAACGTTTTATAAATAAGCCGTAACGAAATCGAAAAAACGTCAATTTTTTCCAAAATTTACATCAATTTTTCCAAATTTTTTCCGACCAAGGGGTGGCGGACGCCACCCCTTAATAAGCTATAGGTCCGCCCCTGTCCTTCACGTTACCAACTCTCTCTTCTACCTTAGCTATTGTACGTTCGTACATTCTTCAATACCATTTTCAATTTAAAGTAAAAACTAAAAGCAATAGATTATGATGGTTATAGGTAGGGGTGTTAAAAAATCCGTATCTGAAATCCATATCCGAAATTTCGGATATCCGATGATCGGATAACCTAAATTTTCAAATTCGGATATTAATTTCTAAAAATTTGGGATAATCGGATTACCGATATCCGAAAACTAAAAAAAATAGTAAATTTATATTACATGAGCATTGTATATTTAGTTTAAAATATAGTAAATAATAGAAAAAAAAAGTATTTTTATCATATTCGGGTGTGAATTTATGAATGATTTTTTGTTTTCAATATACAAAATTTGAAAAATCGAATATAGGTTTAGTTTTAATCTATGCACCAAACAATTTTTTGATTTTTGATTATTAATTTAGATATTTGTTTAAATATCCGAAACCGTATCCAGAATTTCAGATAACTGAAATTTTGAGTATTAAAATTCACTTTCTGAAATTTTTGTATATCTAAAAACCAGATATCCAAAAACTGAATAATCTGATCTTAAACAACGCTATTTAAAGAATCGCATGAATATGAATATTTTCTTTTTATCTTATTCAAGTGTGTAGAAATATTTTTATAATAAGTCACATTTATAATTTAAATATAAATTATAAAAAAACATCAAGATTTATAACTACTTATGTAGAAAAAGAAAAAAAAAAACATCAAGCTTTATAATTACTTGTGTAGAAAATATCTATTTAAATTATCAAATTTCCTCATAGCTTATGAGTTTACGCAATAGAAAATATCTATTTGAATTATCAAATTTCCTCATACCTTAAGAGTTTACGCAACTTATTCTCACTTCGTATTGAGAAGATTCCAATGATGGGGTTAATCCTAACTCGGGTTGAAGTGGATTCAAGATAATGCAAATAAGTTATGTTTATCGGTGTCCTATGAGAGCCATAGTTGTGATGGTGCTTAGGATTTGGCTTGATATTATATGTTGCCGCTATCCTACACATCTGAGCTCCAATCTTTCAATGTTTTGTTGATGGGTTATTGTTGTTTGTGCATGCAAGCTCATATATACATTTTGACTTCTTAGAAATGCCTTGTCTTAAATTGTTGCATGTTTGGTAACTACCTCGATTTTGAACAATTTTGATTTTGGAATTTGTTTGATGTTTCTATATTAATCTATAAATTATCAATTTGAAACATAGCTAGGCTATGTTGCCTCATATCTCAAGCTTTATTGTTTTCTTATGCATGATGTATTTGTACCTTTGGCTTTGCTATATGTTTTATCTGTGGGTATTTAAAGGTAGGCAGTCATGGCCCCCGTACCTGGTTTGACCCGGTCCAGGAGCCGCGGGACAAAAAATCCCGTGGTATTTATTTTTACAGCGGAAGTCTTATCAGGATCGTTTTAAATTTGAAAATTGCCCGAGTATTATTTATTTACATTTCGGGATAAACCCCGTAAATATCATAATTTCATTATTTTACAAACATGTTTATTTATTTATTTGAGCCACCACTTCAAGCTTGATAGTGCTCCGTAGCACGTGTACTTAATTCAGTAGGTCACCTGAAACATGTTGTAAAAAGGTTTTGTCAGCGGGGAAATACTGAGTGAATCATTCATTTTGATAAAATGACACATAGTTATAAATTACAGCATAAGAGCGATTACTATGGCAGTATCTTAATTAATATCTGGCCTTGCCACCCGTGTGACGATGGTCATACCACTATTGGGTCCAGTCACCCAATTAGTGACGTTTTGTCACTGTTAGGTCTTATTAGCCTAACCCCTGTTAGGGCTTATTGCCTACCCGTGAGAAATTAGTAATGTGCACAATACCCCACTAGCCAGCGGTTAAGATAACCACGACTTAATCCCTGTAATTATAACATTTTGAAAATAATTTGAGGTATTGTAAAACAGTTGATAAAAAGAGAATGACTCACATTGCAGATTTAGCGGGCAAGGTTTAAGCCTACTGATTAGCCTTGATTAAACCTAATTTGATAATAATGCACACACAACGGGTTAGTAACTTAATACAGCAGTTACGTCAATTCACGAGATTAAACCCTCACAACGATTAACAAGTGCAATACTTAACAATTCAATCGGATTCACAACGAATAACAGAGCATAGTCCGAATTCGAACAGCACTCAAATATTCAAGTCGAAATCACGACGAATAATCAAAGTAGAAGCTCAATTTGAGCAGCACTCGGACAGTCGTTGGATAGTTATAATCGATCGGACGTTGAATCGTAATAGCGATCGAGTTATTACCCTGATTGCGGCAGCACTTCGTGACCCGTGTGTGTTTTAAGAGTATACAGAGTATAACTCAGTGTGTAATTCGACTTTGAACGTCGTTTGAGCAGCATAAACCGACTGCCAATGTCTGCTATTTATACTAATTTTTGGGACAGGCTTACGGACTGTATCACTCTTCCCTTACGGTCCGTAAAGGAAGCAGTCTAAATATAGGCAGCCTAGGTTCGGGACTAGCCTTGCTGAGTTGCTACATCTGGCCAATCAAACCTACACAACGTTTTATTTAGATAAACGTCAATCTAGGGTTTGCCCCCCTTGAGTTTTAGGGGCCCTGATCCTGATTCCCATTGTTCTGAAAATTTTAGGGTTAATGTAGAATTACTTGGGTGTCTAAATTAGGGTTTTCTTATTGACTAATTATCGTCCTAATTATTGATTTTAGTGACAGTTGTTACATCCTCCCCACCTTAAGAAAAATCTCGTCCTCGAGATTTACTGGAATAAATGAGGATATTTTCGCTTCATTTCTGATTCCAGTTCTTGGATATATTCTGGTCCTCTCTTCGAATTCCTTTTGACTTTGATCAGTACTAGTCGCTTGTGTTTGAGAAACTTAACTTTTCTATCTTCAATCTGTAGCGGTTTCTCTACGAATTTAAGCTTTTTGTTTACCTCTATATCTTGAAGAGGTACTACCAGGGATTCGTTAGATAAACATTTCTTGAGTTTAGATACATGAAATACATCATGTATTCCAGCTAGCTCTTCTGGTAGTTGTAGACGATAGGCTACTGGTCCTATACGTTGAATTATCGGAATGGCCCAACGTACCTTGGACTCAATTTTCCTTCCTTACCGAATCGTACTACTCCTTTCCAAGGAGAAACTTTCAGAAAGTACTTTATCTCCGACTTGGAATTCTAATGGCTTGCGGAGATTGTCTGCCTAGCTTTTCTGGTTTTGGGTAACTTGGTAACAAAATCCATTGTTATGCGTCCCCATTTCTATACAGGGATCTTTTAATTTTTGTAGTAATCCTACAGGTTTCTGGTGTTTGGCTTTAAATTGTGAACAGGTGAAACACTTAGATATGTATTCAACTACATCCTTTTTCATTCCTATCCATCAGGAATTGTTTCTTAAATCTTGGTATATCTTATTGTTTTTTTTAGGGTGCATGGTATACCTGGATTTATGGGTTTCCTTTTAAAATCTTATTCCTGGTACCCAACTTATTTTCTTGTGGAATTTCCAAATTCCATCACTTCCTTGTTCCAATTCCTTTGTTTGTCCTTTTTCAGCATCATCCTTGATTGCTGTTGTTTGAACATTCTTTAATTGTTCCATTAAATCTAATTGTAGATTTAACCTAAGAGCACGGACTCGTTTTTCCTGTTCATGATACTTACGACTTAAGGCATCCGCGACTACATTTGCCCTCTAAGTCATGAGTCGTATAGTTTTCCTTATGCTTTTTCAATTACCTTAAGACATATGCAATTACCTTTTTGCGTTGCATTAGCATTTATCCTAATCCTACTTAGAAGCATCACAGTATACTTCAAAATTTTTCGTTCCTTCTGGAAGTGCTAATATTAGAGCATTGGTAAATTTCTGCTTTAAAGTCCTAAAGGCTTTTTCTTGTCTAGATCCCTACTTAAGCTTAACTGTTTTATATGTTAGCTTAGTTAATGGTACGGCTATCTTAGAAAAATATCTAGCTTCCTGAAGTTGATCAAATAGATCATCAATTCTAGGTAATGGATATCGATTCCTAATTGTAACTTTGTTTAATTCCTTATAATCGATACACATTCTTATTGATCCGTCCTTCTTCTTTACGAATATTACTGGAGATCCCCACGGGGAGAAACTTGATCGTATATAAATCCTTTACTTAATAATTTATCTAATTGTTTCTTTAATTCTAACATATCAGTAAGTGCTAACTGATATGGTGTCTTAGCTATCGGTACAGTTCCTGGAATTAATTCTAAATTCTATTTCTCTATTGGGTGATAATCCTGGTAGGTCTTGGGGAAAATATCAGGATGTTCCGATACAATCGGAATGTCTTCTATTTTCTTATATCGATACCATATATGCTATTCCTTGTTTCCTTGAATAATTGGACAACTTCATTACTGAAATTAAATTTCAGTGACTTTTGTGGTTTATCTCCGGTTATTATTACTAATTCTCTTGCAGTTGTATGGATTTCTATGGACTTTTACTATAGAGAATTCAAGTATGGTTGGCTATTAACTAATCTATTCCTAATATAACATCGAATCCGACTAAATTTATTAGTAACAAGTTTTGCAGAGAATTTATATCCTAATTCTATCTTTGTTTCTTGCAAAATCTTATTTATTCTAACGGAATTCCCATCTGCCGTTTCAACTGTAAAAGTCTGCCTAAGGTTGGTTAAGGGTAATATAAGAGCTTGACAGACTGAAGTATTTATAAAACTTTGGTTTGCACCAGAGTCAAATAATACTTGCATAAACGTTTGTGAACTAAAACGTACCAACTATGATGTGACACCTGTGTCACCGCGACCCTCAAACAAATACCAAGCCGATGAAATATTGTATTTCATACTTGGGATCTTGTATAAATATGTGTATCTTTTGCACATATCAATTCTTGTTCAATTTCAAACTTTACATCGCTTTCTGGAGAATTATACGCAAACTGGTGCGTAAACGTACTCAGTTTAATGCGACAAATACTCCGGAACATCAACATATACTCAACATACCTTAAATAACCTTTACATAACTTAGAAATAAGTTTTGAAGGCTTTGGTATGGCAAAAACAAGTTAATTCGCTTATTGGGACTAAACTTGACAAACTGCGAAAGTATACCAATTTGAACTATAACAGACATTCCGGAACATGTCCATAAGTTAAACATACCATAAATATCCTTTACATAGCTTAGAAATAGGCTTTGAGGTGCTTGGTGTGTTAAAACAAACTTTTGGATCATTCAGGGACTAAAAGTGTCAAAAAGTGCATAAGTTCGCACTTTCACGCATAACTTACGTTCTGAATACATCCGGACATCCAAAAATTTATGTAAACATCCTTATATTATGCCTTAGTGTATGGCATGAGAAAAATCCATTCGTCACGCAATTTGGATCGTCTTTCGCGCTTATGCGCATTCCGTCGTAATTAACCAAACATCGCGACCGTACGACCAAACGAACCGACATCTGAGATATTTTTTAGCACATTTTAAGTTCCCTATACTTTAACTTCATTTTAGAGCTTTGAAATGGGGTTAACGGGGCTTAAACATGTCAAAAATGCATCAAATACCAAGTTTTGGCACAACAGGGACCAAAACTGTAAATCTGCCAAACTAGGGGCTTACGGACCGTAAGCCAAAACCCATACAGTCCGTAAGGCCTCCCCAGAACAGCAGATTCAACATTTAATGTTGTTGCCTCTTCAAGTAGTGAAAGATCAAAGCTCCCTTGTCTCTTCCAGCCAATAAGGGGCAAGAACAGAGGTACCACAACATTGTGACAAGTGTACGGGCGAGATCTTGGCACGTTATTCAAGAAACGATCCTAACGGTTTTGCTTTTCCTATAAATACCCCCCCCCCAATTTGCTAAAAACTCACACATTCTGATCTAAAGGCTCTAAGTTGGAACCATTGTTTTATACCTGAGCCATTTTGATCTAGATTAGCATTCGGGAACCCTCCGTAAGTATTCTTTCGTTCTTTTATTCGCTTTTCGAGTCCGAAAGTCAACATTTTGTTGACTTTCTGTGTTGACCAGCCTATGGTCAACACGAAGTTCGTTGGAACTCATAACGTGAGCGTGATCACGATGGTTATAGTCCGTAGTGACTATACCTACTGATTACCACGTTATCTAGGCTCAATGACGAGTCGTAGTTTCGGCCAAAATGCGCATTTTTGCGTATTTTGTAACCAAACTACTCGTGGGCATCAAAGCCGTTTGTTTTGATGCCGAACCTGTTTTCTAAACTTAGTTAAGCATGTTCTAACATGCTTAGCTTGTCACTTTTAGTATAGTGCTTATATAGGGTCGTAAGGTAAGCGATCTAAACCATCGCTTATACTTTCGAACCCGACCCATTTGGTCGATCGTTAGGATCCGACCAAACACATTAGGTAACCATAGCTATAACCTTCCGAGGTTATACCTTGTGGTCACGATGCTAGGCGTTCCAAACGCGTTATACGCGAACGACGCGTTAAGGTAGCATAAGCTACCTAAACGGGTCGTAATGGGCCGTAAGCACTTAGGTTAGGTTTCATTGTAGTATGTAGGATTTGTTAAACCATATTACACGAGTCTCCATACTCGTTTGGTTTACGAACCCGCATACTATCCGATCCTTCCGATTTTGGTCCGATATATTAACCTAGTTACCTATATTAGGTGTCGTTGATATCCGTGATCCCTAGCATTATTCGGTTGTTATACAAGAGTTTCAAAGCAATCTCAGGTGAGTACATTGAACCCCTCTTTTACTATTTTCCAAACTGTTTTGGGGTGAAACACATGTGCCTACCTGTTACTTTCATGTTTTCCATGTTTTCACATCATATACCTGCTACGTTCGTTAGTACATATTAGTACATGATTTCACTAAATTTCATGCTATGTATGCCCATTGTGTGCGTACTTAGTACATTGCTTTACAATACATTTCATGCTACGTACGCCCATTGTGTGCATACGTAGTACATTGTTTCACATTGCATTTCTGTTGCATATGCTCATCCAGCATATGAACACATTATACCGTTGTACTCTACAATACATTTCATGCTACGTACGCCCATTGTGTGCATACGTAGTACATTGTTTCACATTGCATTTCTGTTGCATATGCTCATCCAGCATATGAACACATTATACTACATTTTGAACCGTTGTAACCATTTGACTATGTGAACCGTCTTAACCCTTCGATTATATGAACCGTTTGTAACCATTGAACTGTGTAAACCAGTTGTATCCGTTGACATGACTTACAGTTGACAATAGACATTTGACTATACATAAACATTTCTACCGTTGTTAAACATTTCATCTTGATGGTTTGGTTTGAGTAAGTGATTTAAGTAACGAGGCGTGTGTAATATGATACAAGCATGGTGGATACGCCGCTGGTACTTCCTATATATAAGTGTTTGTATGGTATTACATATCGTAGCGTTATTTAAATCATTTCAATTTGATACATAGAACATTTTATACAAATAACACTCTTTTCACAAGACACTGAATTACAAACAACATATCTTATACAAACTCATTTTTACATGGTTATTCAGTTAACCATGCATTGTTCTCTTATTTATACATATCATCTGATCTTACTGTTTTTCAAATGATTTACAAGACAAAGCAAATTACAAGGTTCATGACTAAACATTTTCTCAAACATAAGTCATGAATTCCGTTTTCACAAAACCAATGTATCTCATAGGCATTTTTATGCTGACGTACCTATTTTCACATGTGTTTTCAGGAGATGATGCATAGGACTTATCAAGACATACTTAGGCGGACCTGTGACTTAGTGACTTAAACCGAGACAAGAACTAGTTAATTTATGTTATGTATTCTTTGGTTCTTGTTTAAGACAATGTAAACTTTCATGTTTGATAAATAAAACGAAACTTCGTTTACCATGGATTTGAAACAATTGATTCTGTTACAACACTCCCCGACATTTCCGCCACGTTTTGTATGTTCTACGTGGTCGGGGTGTGACAGAAAAGATGGTATCAGAGCCAATGGTTATAGGGAATTAGGTTATTAGTAATGCTTTGACCTAGTCTATAACCTTCCTAGGATCCTAACGCGAGTTTACTTGCGTTTAGTCATAAAACAATACCGTCACCTATCCTTAGGCGACGACCACAACAAGAACATAAACTTCAAAACCGCTTTGAAAACTAATCATCTGTTCTAGGATGATTGATTACTAGGTTTTGAACCCTCTGTTATAAGGTTTTGAACCCCTTTGGGCTTTCAAAATCTCGTCAAAGTTTTGGGCCCGGAATAGTGTGAACACGTGCAAACTGGAAGAGTGAATGCATGTACCCTGGGTTTTCTGTCTAAGGCTAGAGTGTTTGTACAAATACACATAATCGGACCAGTCACTCTTACCTGGGAACTCTTGGGGTGAGTGTCCACTTATAGGCGAGCATGTCTTTGCGATACACTATGAGGATCTATTTGCTTTGACTCAGCCTTGGTGTTGTTTGTTTGCTTCGTGGATTCAAACAAATGACCATCAACCATGATTATGGTCGGTAATTGTAACATCCTATTCTTACCCAATGCCATTTCATTTGTTTTCTTTCTTGTCTCTCATTTAGAATGCCTCCTCGACGCGAAAACCAGATAGCGACTGCAGAACTGGCAGAGATCATTGCGCAGCAAATGGCTGCTCAATTCCCAAACCTCTTTGCTCAATGGAACCAAGCCTACAACAACCATAATGCCCCCTGCAACTTCAAGACGTTCAACTCGGCTAAGCCATCAAAGTTTTCTGGGTCTCAAGGAGCGACTGCACTTCTGCAATGGTTCGAGAGTTTAGAGAACACCTTCAGACATGTTCAATGTACAAACGAGCGAAAGGTAGAATTCGCATCTAGCGTCTTTGAGAAACGAGCTTTGACATGGTGGAATGGTGTGATGAGAGATAGGGGTGCCGATGTGGCACTGGCTCAAACATGGCAAGAGCTTCGAACTCTGATGATGAAGGAATTTTGTCCTCGTCACGAGATCAGGGCTTTGGAAACGGAGTTCGACGATCTTAAGCAATTTAGCGGTGAGCATCAAGCCTACACGGACCGTTATGAGGAGTTAAGTTTGTTATGCCCGGATATGGTTACACCTTTGGATAAAGCAATCGAAAAGTACATTGATGGCCTCCCTGACTCAATACAAGACATTGTGACTGGTAGCAACCCTACTACAGTTAGACAGGCCATTGAGCTATCTGCAACCTTGACTGAATCAAAGATCAGGAAAGGTAAACTTTTCCGAAAAGGTGACAAGAAACCGGTCGGGGAATCGAACCCAATCGGGGAATCAAAGACCATGGATGAACAGACTGAATCCTCTAAAAAGTCAAAGAAGCGAAAGGCTTCTCAGAACTTCGTCGTGGTCGCTCACAATGGTCAAGCCGTCCCCAACCAACCAGCTCAACCCCCTGCTAGAAAACCATACAATGGAACTGCACCCTTGTGCAACCAATGTAGCCTCCATCATCACGCCAATGTACAGTGCCGCAAATGCCAAACTTGTGGACTTATAGGCCACACAGCAAGAGTCTGTCCAGCCGCAGTTGCGCCAAACCAAGCTGGCAACAATCCTACTCAAGGTCGTTTTCTACCAGGCTCATGTTTCAACTGTGGCGAGATGGGTCATTTCCGAAGAAATTGCCCAGGGCTTGCTAATGCAAATCCAGCACAGGGATAAACACCTGACTGACTAGAAGACAACATCGTTTAGAAATAATCGCGTCTTATGTATTATTTTCTTTTGTTGTCAAGATCCAAGCAACAGTTGTTATCGTTGTTTATAAATAAATCTTTTATTTGCATTGTAATGTATTTCTGTGGTTGCATGTATAAACGACATATCCCTTACAATACCGACAATCAAGGAACCGTATTCCTTGAAGAACAAACTACCCCCAAAATTCTCCCATTCTATAATCGCTTGCGTCTTCCACGAAATTCCTAAGTACCCGTTTATTCTAAGGAAACGAAGTACAAGGCGCAGGTTACAACACAAGACGAATACCCAAAGTACCACTATAAATCCTTAATAGGGTACCTAAGGACTCCCCGTAAGTCTTTAATTGTTGTATACCTTAATTCGAATGTGGTGATTCCTTGTAATCAAAAATCGAATTTTGGGAGATCTTTCTATCTTCTCAGATAGATCCCAGTGAACATTGAGACCCGTCGATTGGTTTCCATATCCGTATTCAATCAATAACAAGTTAATAACAAATTATAATCAAGTTAAACAATTATGTGACTTTGTGCTTATGTGTTCCCTTATGTGTTGTTGTGTGATCCAAATTATGTTATCCAAATCCTCGTAGAATCTTACATATCCTTATACAAGAGATTCATAGTAGGATACCCAAAGGTATTACTTAAAATCCTCAATGGACTTCTATGTTATAGTTAAGTCCCTTGGATTATAAAGTACTACTTCATAATTAGGCCCCTTGAGTGGTCTAGATAAACAGATTGATCCAAAAATCTGGCTAGGGATATCATGTGATGATATAGCTGAAAGGACGCCTTGGTGGCCTAACTAAGAAGATCCCCTGTCGATCTAATTAAAAAGGAACCGATGGAAGTCTAGTCACCCTCATCACAAGTTTGATATCCTTCCCCAAAACATTACAAAACAAACTGTGCGGACTGTGCAAGGGATTACGTAATTATGGATGCATACATAATTATGGAATTTAGTGCACAGAAATCTCAGCAAGTTCTGTCATGTGTCTAGAGTTAACCCTATTCATTTCCAACTCTGATGAAGCAACCGTTGAAAATGACTCTGTTAGTTCATTTTCGTTTCTGAAGATTTATCCGTTGTGTAATCCTTCATTTCCAACTCTGATGAAGCAACCGTTGAAAATGATTCCGTTAGTTCATTTTCGTTTCTGATGATTTATCCATTGGGGAAATGAATATCCGTTGTGTAATCCTTCATTTCCAACTCTGATGAAGCAATCGTTGAAAATGACTCCGTTAGTTCATTTTCGTTTATGATGATTTATCCGTTGGGGAAATGAATATCCGTTGTGTAATCCTTCATTTCCAACTCTGATGAAGCAACCTTTGAAAATGATTCCGTTAGTTCATTTTCATTTCTGATGGTTTATCCGTTGGGGAAATGAATATCCGTTATGTAATCCTTCATTTCCAACTCTGATGAAGCAACCGTTGAAAATGACTCCGTTAGTTCATTTTCGTTTCTGATGATTTATCCGTTGGGGAAATGAATATCCGTTGTGTAATCCTTCATTTCCAACTCTGATGAAGCAACCGTTGAAAATGATTCCGTTAGTTCATTTTCGTTTCTGAAGATTTATCCGTTGAGGAAATCAATATCCGTTGTGTAATCCTTCATTTCCATTTCTGATGAAGCAACCATTGAAAATGACTCCGTCTGTTCATTTTTCGTTTCTGAAGATTTGTCCGATGAGGAAATGAACATCCGTTTGCTTATTCCGTCATTTCCATTTCTGAAGAATACTCGATGAGGAAAATGACTCCGTCTGTTCATTTTCGTTTCTGAAGAATGAACCGTCAAGGAAATGACAGGATATTGCCTTGCATATCGCTGGTGGTTATTTGGCAAAATCACAAATAGACTCCTACGAATAAATTTCGGGACGAAATTTCCTAAAGTAGGGGAGACTGTGACACCTGTGTCACCGCGACCCTCAAACAAATACCAAGCCGATGAAATATTGTATTTCATACTTGGGATCTTGTATAAATATGTGTATCTTTTGCACATATCAATTCTTGTTCAATTTCAAACTTTACATCGCTTTCTGGAGAATTATACGCAAACTGGTGCGTAAACGTACTCATTTTAATGCGACAAATACTCCGGAACATCAACATATACTCAACATACCTTAAATAACCTTTACATAACTTAGAAATAAGTTTTGAAGGCTTTGGTATGGCAAAAACAAGTTAATTCGCTTACAGGGACTAAACTTGACAAACTGCGAAAGTATGCCAATTTGAACTATAACAGACATTCCGGAACATTTCCATAAGTTAAACATACCATAAATATCCTTTACATAGCTTAGAAATAGGCTTTGAGGTGCTTGGTGTGTTAAAACAAACTTTTGGATCATTCAGGGACTAAAAGTGTCAAAAAGTGCATAAGTTCGCACTTTCACGCATAACTTACGTTCTGAATACATCCGGACATCCAAAAATTTATGTAAACATCCTTATGTTATGCCTTAGTGTATGGCATGAGAAAAATCCATTCGTCGCGCAATTTGGATCGTCTTTCGCGCTTATGCGCATTCCGTCGTAATTAACCGAACATCGCGACCGTACGACCAAACGAACCGACATCTGAGATATTTTTTAGCACATTTTAAGTTCCCTATACTTTAACTTCATTTTAGAGCTTTGAAATGGGGTTAACGGGGCTTAAACATGTCAAAAATGCATCAAATACCAAGTTTTGGCACAACAGGGACCAAAACTGTAAATCTGCCAAACTAGGGGCTTACGGACCGTAAGCCAAAACCCATACGGTCCGTAAGGCCTCCCCAGAACAGCAGATTCAACATTTAATGTTGTTGCCTCTTCAAGTAGTGAAAGATCAAAGCTCCCTTGTCTCTTCCAGCCAATAAGGGGAAAGAACAGAGGTACCACAACATTGTGACAAGTGTACGGGCGAGATCGTGGCACGTTATTCAAGAAACGATCCTAACGGTTTTGCTTTTCCTATAAATACCCCCCCCCCCCCATTTTGCTAAAAACTCACACAATCTGATCTAAAGGCTCTAAGTTGGAACCATTGTTTCATACCTGAGCCATTTTGATCTAGATTAGCATTCGGGGACCCTCCGTAAGTATTCTTTCGTTCTTTTATTCACTTTTCGAGTCCGAAAGTCAACATTTTGTTGACTTTCTGCGTTGACCAGCCTATGGTCAACACGAAGTTCGTTGGAACTTCATAACGTGAGCGTGATCACGATGGTTATAGTCCGTAGTGACTATACCTACTGATTACCACGTTATCTAGGCTCAATGACGAGTCGTAGTTTCGGCCAAAATGTGTATTTTTGCGTATTTTGTAACCAAACTACTCGTGGGCATCAAAGCCGTTTGTTTTGATGCCAAACCTGTTTTCTAAACTTAGTTAAGCATGTTCTAACATGCTTAGCTCGTCACTTTTAGTATAGTGCTTATATAGGGTCGTAAGGTAAGCGATCTAAACCATCGCTTATACTTTCGAACCCGACCCATTTGGTCGATCGTTAGGATCCGACCAAACACATTAGGTAACCATAGCTATAACCTTCCGAGGTTATACCTTGTGGTCACGATGCTAGGCGTTCCAAACGCGTTATACGCGAACGACGCGTTAAGGTAGCATAAGCTACCTAAACGGGTCGTAATGGGCCGTAAGCACTTAGGTTAGGTTTCATTGTAGTATGTAGGATTTGTTAAACCATATTACACGAGTCTCCATACTCGTTTGGTTTACGAACCCGCATACTATCCGATCCTTCCGATTTTGGTCCGATATATTAACCTAGTTACCTATATTAGGTGTCGTTGATATCCGTGATCCCTAGCATTATTCGGTTGTTATACAAGAGTTTCAAAGCAATCTCAGGTGAGTACATTGAACCCCTCTTTTACTGTTTTCCAAACTGTTTTGGAGTGAAACACATGTGCCTACCTGTTACTTTCATGTTTTCCATGTTTTCACATCATATACGTGCTACGTTCGTTAGTACATATTAGTACATGATTTCACTACATTTCATGCTATGTATACCCATTGTGTGTGTACTTAGTACATTGCTTTACAATACATTTCATGCTACGTACGCCCATTGTGTGCATACGTAGTACATTGTTTCACATTGCATTTCTGTTGCATATGCTCATCCAGCATATGAACACATTATACCGTTGTACTCTACAATACATTTCATGCTACGTATGCCCATTGTGTGCATACATAGTACATTGTTTCACATTGCATTTCTGTTGCATATGCTCATCCAGCATATGAACACATTATACTACATTTTGAACCGTTGTAACCATTTGACTATGTGAACCGTCTTAACCCTTCGATTATATGAACCGTTTGTAACCATTGAACCGTGTAAACCAGTTGTATCCGTTGACATGACTTACAGTTGACAATAGACATTTGACTATACATAAACATTTCTACCGTTGTTAAACATTTCATCTTGATGGTTTGGTTTGAGTAAGTGATTTAAGTAACGAGGCGTGTGTAATATGATACAAGCATGGTGGATACGCCGCTGGTACTTCCTATATATAAGTGTTTGTATGGTATTACATATCGTAGCGTTATTTAAATCATTTCAATTTGATAGATAGAACATTTTATCCAAATAACACTCTTTTCACAAGACACTGAATTACAAACAACATATCTTATACAAACTCATTTTTACATGGTTATTCAGTTAACCATGCATTGTTCTCTTATTTATACATATCATCTGATCTTACCGTTTTTCAAATGATTTACAAGACAAAACAAATTACAAGGTTCATGACTAAACATTTTCTCAAACATAAGTCATGAATTCCGTTTTCACAAAACCAATGTATCTCATAGGCATTTTTATGCTGACGTACCTATTTTCACATGTGTTTTCAAGAGATGATGCATAGGACTTATCAAGACATACTTAGGCGGACCTGTGCCTTAGTGACTTAAAACGAGACAAGAACTAGTTAATTTATGTTATGTATTCTTTGGTTCTTGTTTAAGACAATGTAAACTTTCATGTTTGATAAATAAAACGAAACTTCGTTTACCATGGATTTGAAACAATTGATTCTGTTACAACACTCCCCGACATTTCCGCCACGTTTTGTATGTTCTACGTGGTCAGGGTGTGACATATGATGTCAGGAATTAGTTCAGCTTCCTGAGTGGTTAATTGAAAAGCTCTTGCATTTTTCTTGGTAGTCCCTTCTGCAGGTTTCGTCTTTTCGTTTGCTGGGTTGCCTAAGTTCGGACAGTTTGTTCTGAAATGTCCGGTTTCTCCACAACTATAGCAGGTTATTGCCTTCTTTTTCCTGCAATCCTCTTCTCGATGTCCTGGAATTTTGCAGTAATTGCAGCATCCTTTGCACTTTCCAAAATGCTTTCCCTTGCAGGTATTGCAAAATGGGATAGTGGAAAATCTTCCGGTTCCTCTTTTTCTGAAATCGCTACTATTACCCATATGGAATTCTTGGGAAATTTTCTGGGCTAAATCCTTCCTTCTATTTTCTTCTAGAGTGCGTACCAGTCCGTCAGTTAGAGTGTTGGCTAACTCTACCGCATCGTCAATCGTGCGGGGTCTCGCAGCTTTGACAATGTCACGAATCTCACTAATCAAACCCCAGATATAGCGAGAGATAAGTACCGGTTCTAGCGAAGCCAGAGTAGGTACAATTCTGGCATACTCAAAGAATTTTGAAGTATACCCTCGACAATCTACATCCACCATTCGGTGACTTAAAAACTTATTTGCCATTTGCTCTTTCTCATATTCGGGACAGAATTTTCTTTCTATTAATTGCTTAAATTCTTCCCAACTCATGGTATAGGCCACGTCACTTCCTTTAGCTTGTAATACTGTATTCCACCATTCTAACGCTTCTTCTTTGAAAAGGTGCGAAGCGTACATAACCTTATCTTCCTCAACACATTTACTTATTCTGATTACTGCCTCGGTTTTCTCTAACCAACGCAGTGCCACGGTTGCCCCTTCATTGCCTGCGAACTCTACAGGTTTACAGGCAAGGAACTCCTTGTAAGTGCAACCAGGCGTTGCAGCTTTCCTTTTCTTAGGGAGCGGAGCTTGTCGTGGTTCCTCATTATGATTAACATGATCATTGCCTCCGTTTACGCTATTACTGAAGTTATCTTCAGAAATACGTTTGCTAGGAATGATTTGCTGTGGTTCTACCGGATTTTTAACAGCAGCAATGATTGCTGGAATAGCGTTGGCTATCCCTTGAGCAATTATTGTTGGAATAGTGTTGGCTATCCCTTGAGCAACGATATTTTCTATATCCTGTCTAGTCATATATTGATCCCCTGATTGTTGCTCAGATTGATTAATCTCGTTAACTGGTTCATTATTAGCGTTTTCCATCGGATAACTAATTTATAGATAAATAATTAGTATACTGGAAGTAATTCAATGTTATCCTTAATTGCACATAATTACGTAAACAAACCAAAATTTCTAAAATTTTTATTATACCATGCTTCTATATACAACCGTTTTATTATTTATTTTACACATACTGATTTTACTATTACTATTACACAACCAAAATTTCATAAATCCCCTATCCTTTTATCAGATGATATTCTAGTAACGGTGTTCCCTCTAATCGTATTTCCAGGAGATCTGTTTCCCAATCTCTTGGATCCTATTCCCAACATTCCTTAGTTCTTGGTCAAAGTGGCGGAGTCTAGCTATATTCTCGTTACTCATTGGTGGATTTGGTAAAGGTTCTAAATTGAACTGAGGAAAAAGCTTATAGGGATTGTTTTGTAACTGTATTTCATTAGTCAACCATTCGTCTATTTCGAAAGGTCGCGAGTGGATTGAAGGGTTTGGAATAGCTGGTTCTACGTTAATTGGTAGTTGTGTTTCATTATCAGACTTGATAGTATTATAATCTATCAATATAAAATCTAACTCTTCCTGAGATGGTAACCCCTCAATTTGCCTAGAGCTTTCCCCAATTTCTATTTTCTTAGGCGTGGGTTTTTCGAAAGGTACAGCGTTGAATTCTATAGGTTCCTCTATGTCTGGTATATATCTATTGAAATCTCTGGAAACTTCTATTCTTACTGTTCTGAAGGGCATCAGACAAGTCACTCATGCTGTTTAGCAACATACACACAATAACTAAGTCAGAATTTATAACAAATTTGGTAGAAAACTTTGAAATACCATTTCATACTGTTTAACTATTAAAACAACTGAAATTTAAAACACCCTAGGTTTTATTTATAAATTTATTTTACTGAATAAGATAAAGGTGCTAAAGCTTAGGTCAGGAATTACATTATTTGCTACATTGGCTAGCCTATAAAGATCTGCCCATCCTATACTCAATTAATCAGATAATAAAACATATATTCATAGAATGACAGTTAGAAAATTTAAATAAATACTTAATAGGCTTAAATCAGTGGCTTGATCAGTGGCTCTGATACCACCTTTTTCTGTCACGGCCCCCGTACCTGGTTTGACCCGGTCCAGGAGCCGCGGGACAAAAAATCCCGTGGTATTTATTTTTACAGCGGAAGTCTTATCAGGATCGTTTTAAATTTGAAAATTGCCCGAGTATTATTTATTTACATTTCGGGATAAACCCCGTAAATATCATAATTTCATTATTTTACAAACATGTTTATTTATTTATTTGAGCCACCACTTCAAGCTTGATAGTGCTCCGTAGCACGTGTACTTAATTCAGTAGGTCACCTGAAACATGTTGTAAAAAGGTTTTGTCAGCGGGGAAATACTGAGTGAATCATTCATTTTGATAAAATGACACATAGTTATAAATTACAGCATAAGAGCGATTATTATGGCAGTATCTTAATTAATATCTGGCCTTGCCACCCGTTGTGACGATGGTCATACCACTATTGGGTCCAGTCACCCAATTAGTGACGTTTTGTCACTGTTAGGTCTTATTAGCCTAACCCCTGTTAAGGCTTATTGCCTACCCGTGAGAAATTAGTAATGTGCACAATACCCCACTAGCCAGCGGTTAAGATAACCACGACTTAATCCCTGTAATTATAACATTTTGAAAATAATTTGAGGTATTGTAAAACAGTTGATAAAAAGAGAATGACTCACATTGCAGATTTAGCGGGCAAGGTTTAAGCCTACTGATTAGCCTTGATTAAACCTAATTTGATAATAATGCACACACAACGGGTTAGTAACCTAATACAGCAGTTACGTCAATTCACGAGATTAAACCCTCACAACGATTAACAGAGCATAGTCCGA
This sequence comes from Helianthus annuus, assembly GCF_002127325.2. Lineage (NCBI taxonomy): Eukaryota > Viridiplantae > Streptophyta > Magnoliopsida > Asterales > Asteraceae > Helianthus > Helianthus annuus. Next base: position 1,569,935 of record NC_035433.2, read on the forward strand.
ATTCGAACATCACTCAAATATTCAAGTCGAAATCACGACGAATAATCAAAGTAGAAGCTCAATTTGAGCAGCACTCGGACAGTCGTTGGATAGTTATAATCGATCGGACGTTGAATCGTAATAGCGATCGAGTTATTACCCTGATTGCGGCAGCACTTCGTGACCCGTGTGTGTTTTAAGAGTATACAGAGTATAACTCAGTGTGTAATTCGACTTTGAACGTCGTTTGAGCAGCATAAACCGACTGCCAATGTCTGCTATTTATACTAATTTTTGGGACAGGCTTACAGACCGTATGACTCTTCCCTTACGGTCCGTAAGGGAAGCAGTCTAAATATAGGCAGCCTAGGTTCGGGACTAGCCTTGCTGAGTTGCTACATCTGGCCAATCAAACCTACACAACGTTTTATTTAGATAAACGTCAATCTAGGGTTTGCCCCCCTTGAGTTTTAGGGGCCCTGATCCTGATTCCGATTGTTCTGAAAATTTTAGGGTTAATGCAGAATTACTTGGGTGTCTAAATTAGGGTGTCACACCCCAACCAATGGCGGAAACATCGGGATGAGACGAAGTGTGAAGATTGCTCGAGACATCATAACGCTATTTGTGACAATAATTTAATAATCCAAATTTCATTTCCAAAATAAATGTCAAAACATTACAAGAAAAGCAAATAACAACATTGTTCAACATAACATAAACAAAATTGATACAACACTTTAAACCTAAACGTCTAAGTGAGTATTTAGGCATCTTTGCTATCCGTTTTCATTTCATCATCATCAACCTGTAACATGTTTAAAAATACAATTCAATGCAAAAGCAAAGGCGAGTATACAAGTTTGGTACGTACATAGCATAAGTTAAAAAGTGTGATCAATTCCTCATGGCAAGCATATGATTCAAGATAAACCTTAAATATGGCATGTGTCTAACATATCAAACCAAGAAAACGCAATATGCTCAAGACATAACCTCAAGTTTACGGGCGGGTCGTTAATCCTATAGCGCTACATATGTCAAGGTTTGGCTCGTACGAAGTTAATGATAAGTTCAACACATAAGAATAACCCAAGTTTAAAGTATCAAGTCATCACGTATACAAGCATGTTATAGGAACGTTCATGTGTTTAACAAAGTGTTCATGTGTAAGTTAATAGGTAAACATGTTACACCCCAAAAGTGGTAAAAGTAAAAAGGGGGAAATACGAGTATACTCACGGTTTACAAGTGGTGACTTGAAATTCCGAGAGCAAGTTTGTAGATGAATTAGTTCGGAGCACCTTGTCCTTCTACACAAGGAAACGTAGGTGTGTGAGTTTGGCGTATAACGGAAGATTATAGATTCGGAGTTTTTAATATATAGAAAGTAACATAGGTGAAAATAATCATCTTGTACGCATAACTCTTGTTCTTGACACTATTGAAACTCAAAAGAGTTGGTATGATTTCATGGATTCTAAGATCCATTAGAGTCGTAACAAGGGCATGGTCATAGATGATGTAACGTCCACTTAACAAATAACTATTAAGTCATCATCAAGTCTTAGTTACTTAGATGTATACATATAGAATAACTTAGATATTATATAGTTTACAAGTCTTATGATTCAAGCATGAGGTAGGAGATTAATGTCTCCATTTAGGTACCTCTTTGTGTCATAGAATACATACATGAGGTAGGAAGAACAAGCTTCCATTTAGGCACCTCTATTGTTCACCACTACACTTGTTGTTATAAACAACAAGGAGGGTCATGAACATACAAGTATCAAGGTATTAACAACAACTAATCTATAGCAAAACATCAAGTAATGAGTGGATTCTTATGAAGGATAGCCCAAGCTAATCCAACCATCACACATTCAACAAGTTTCACACTTGAACATTACTTGTGGGTAAAACCCTAATTAAAAACAGAAAGTTTATGAGGTTTTAACCTCTGATTTAGATGTCTCAACCTTGTTTTTAAGCTTAACCAACCATGGGATAAGTTGTAAGCATTAGGACATAGGTATGAGATGTGTTGGACACAAGTTGCATAGATTTAAACAAGTTTTTGATGAACATAAAAACAAACAGAAAGTTTATGGACTATTTCGGGGCATTTCCAGGTCTGATTTCTCCAAGGAGAAGTCTAGGAATCGAACCCCATGATTATACAAGCAAGTAGGAAAAAGAATCGAGTGAATCGGATAAGAATTGAGTGAGTTATGCTCATTTTCGTGAAGGGGTGTCAATCTACTCGAACCTTTGCTTTCAGCTACGGTTTGGAGGATGTTTTGAGAGTTTTTAGTGTTGCAAAAGTGGTAGGGAGGCTGGTTATAAGTGGTATTTATAGGGGGAAGGATTAGGGTTTCAATGGGTTGGGCTTTGGAAGTGTTTAGAAGGGGTTACACCTTGAAACTAGCCCACAAAACCCAACTATATGGGGCTGAATTTTGCTGAATTTGGGCTGCCATGTTTCTTTAGTTTTTTATTTTTTTAAAACATTATAATGAGTAATTTTATTAGTTAAGTTGTGTAATAATATGCAACAATGTTTCCCCTAACTTGTAACAAGGTGAAATATGAAATAAAACATGATTTAACTAGGCAAAAAGTGTAATGTACAAGTATGTAACATGTTTGTAAGTAACAAGTATATGTCACATATTTACAAGTTCAACATATGTTTGTAAGTATCACAAAGAAGTATCAAATGATCTCATGATTAATCGTATTATGGTGTATGTATAGTATGTAACAAGGAAATGCAAGTTTTCATTCATGATCAAAATCTCGAGTTTACAACGAGTACTAGAAGGAACGAGTACAATGATACAAAGCTTCCAAAATTAGCAACACGAGTAAGACAAGCTATAAATAGAAAGTACAAAACACAGGGCGTTACAGTCTCCCCTCCTTTAGGAAATTTCGTCCCGAAATTTAGGAAGACTCATGGAAAAGATGAGGATATTTCGATTTCATTTCGCTTTCGAGCTCCCAAGTAAATTCAGCGCCACGTTTTCCTTCCCATCGAACTTTGACAATAGGAATTCGACTGCGCCTCAATTGCTTGGTTCCTTGGTCCATGATTTCGACCGGTTTTTCTACAAAGTGAAGTGTTTCGTTGACTTGCAAGTCTTCGAGAGGAACGTGGAGTCCTTCGTCAGCTAGGCATTTCTTTAAGTTGGACACATGGAAGACATGGTGTACATTGCTGAGTCCTTCAGGCAGGTCCAGTCTATACGCAACCTTGCCAATCCTTTCGAGAATCTTGAAAGGACCAACGTAGCGAGGTGCGAGTTTCCCTTTCTTGCCAAATCGAACCACGCCTTTCCAAGGGGATACCTTGAGAAGCACGTTGTCACCTGTCTCGAATTCCATAGGTTTGCGTCCTTTGTCAGCGTAACTCTTCTGTCGGTTCCTGGCTTTCAATAAGTTGTCTCGAACCTGTAAAATCTTGTCCGTAGCCTCTTGTATAAGCTCGGGACCGGTGATTTGGGCTTGACCAATCTCGTGCCAAGAAATAGGCGAACGGCACTTGCGACCATACAATGCTTCGAAAGGAGCCATTTGGATACTCGTGTGATAGCTGTTATTGTACGAGAATTCAGCCAAGGGCAAGTATGTATCCCAGTTGCCACCAAAATCTATTACGCATGAACGAAGCATATCCTCTAAGGTTTGGATAGTACGCTCGGTTTGACCGTCAGTCTGAGGATGGAAGGCGGTGCTAAGGTTAAGCTTAGTACCCATAGCAGATTGAAAAGTTTCCCAAAGACGAGACGTAAAACGAGCATCATGATCAGAAATGATATCAATGGGCGTCCCATGACGACAGATGATTTCCTTCATGTAGACCTTAGCCAATTTCTCGACTTTGAAGTCTTCACGAATGGGGAGGAAGTGAGCTGATTTGGTCAATCGGTCAACGACGACCCATATGCTGTCATGACCAGCTGTAGTGCGAGGAAGCTTAGTGATGAAATCCATGGCAATGCTCTCCCACTTCCAAACGGGAATTATTGGTTGTTCGAGCAAGCCAGAGGGACGTTGATGTTCGGCTTTTACTTTGGAACACGTAAGACATTTAGAAACGAAGGTGGCTATATCCTTCCTCATTCCAGGCCACCAATAGGAAGTACGCATATCATGGTACATCTTATCGGCACCAGGGTGAATAGAATATTTCGTGTTATGGGCTTCTTTCATCAGGAAATTGCGAAGATCGTCACGATTGGGAATCCAGATGCGATTGAGATAGTATAGAATACCATCGGGTTTGGACACAAGACTATTCTCAGCACCACATTGCATTTCGTTGTAGAGGTTACCCTCATTAACGGATGTATACTGGGCGTTACGTATGCGATTTTGAAGATCGTGGACGAGTTGGAAACAACGGATACTTTGGACGTGAGTTTTACGACTCAGGGCGTCGGCTACTACATTCGCCTTACCCGGGTGGTATTTGATTTCGCAGTCATAGTCGTTTAACAATTCCACCCAACGACGTTGACGCATGTTTAGTTCTTTTTGATTGAAGATGTGTTGAAGGCTCTTATGGTCGGTGAAGACTACACATTTAGTACCATAAAGGTAGTGTCGCCAAATCTTCAATGCAAAAACGACCGCACCAAGTTCAAGGTCGTGAGTAGTATAGTTTTTCTCATGAATTTTGAGTTGCCTCGATGCGTAAGCGATAACTTTGTCACGTTGCATAAGGACACAACCAAGACCAAGGTTTGAAGCGTCGCAATACACGACAAAATCATCGTTACCATCAGGAAGCGTTAGGATAGGAGCATTGCAAAGCATGTCCTTGAGCGTTTGAAAAGACTCTTCTTGTTCGGGACCCCAAACAAAAGGTCTCTCTTTTTGAGTCAAGGAGGTCAAAGGAACAGCGATTTTCGAAAAGTTGGAGATAAAACGACGGTAGTAACCAGCAAGACCAAGAAACGAACGGATTTCGGACGGAGATTTAGGTGCGACCCAATTTTTCACAGCTTCGATTTTTGCGGGATCAACGTGAATACCAAGTTTGTTGACAGTGTGACCAAGGAATTGAACTTCTTGTAACCAAAATTCACACTTGGAGAATTTGGCATATAGGTGTTCAGTACGAAGGAGTTCAAGAATAAGGCGCAAGTGTTGCTCATGCTCTGTTTGCGTCTTGGAATAGATGAGGATATCGTCGATGAAGACGATCACAAAACGGTCCAAGTATGCTTTGCACACGCGGTTCATTAAGTCCATAAAGACAGCAGGTGCGTTGGTCAAACCAAAGGGCATGACCACGAACTCATAATGACCATAACGCGTACGAAAGGCGGTTTTAGGCACATCTTCTTCGAGTACTCGAAGTTGATGATACCCAGAACGAAGATCGATCTTTGAAAAGCAGGTTGCGCCTTGCAATTGATCGAAGAGGTCATCAATGCGAGGAAGAGGGTATCGATTCTTGATAGTAAGCTTGTTGAGCTCACGATAGTCAATACACATACGAAAGGACCCATCTTTCTTCTTGACGAATAAAACGGGAGCGCCCCAAGGAGAAGTACTAGGGCGTATGAAGCCTTTGTTAAAAAGCTCTTGAAGTTGACTCGAGAGCTCTTGCATCTCAGAGGGTGCTAAACGATAGGGGGACTTAGCGACAGGCGTAGCGCCAGGCACTAAATCGATGCGAAAATCGACAGAACGAGCAGGAGGAGGACCAGGAAGGTCTTCGGGAAATACATCCGGAAAGTCACGTACAACAGGAACGTCACTTATGCTTGGGCCTTTATCCTTCTTTTCCACGATGTGGGCGAGAAAGGCGAAGGTACCCTTGCGTAAGCACTTGTTTGCCTTGATGCATGACATAAGCTTAAGGCCTTGAGAAGGCTTTTCACCATAGACGTGTAGAGAATCACCATTTGGAAGAGGCAAGCGAATAAACTTCTCAGAACAGACAACTTCAGCACGAACTCGCCTAAGCCAGTCCATACCTACTATGACGTCGAAACTACCCATTTGCATAGGTATGAGATCGATTGAGAACGTATGATCGTTAAGGATTAGTGAACAATTGGAGAGAACAGAATTGACTTTGACGGTTTTACCATTAGCAACTTCGACAGCGAAAGATTTTGGCAACTTAGAGCGTTTACACTTGAGCAAAGACTCGAATTCTAACGACACAAAACTTTTATCGGCACCAGTATCAAATAGGCATGAAGCATAGACATGGTTAATGAGAAACGTACCAGTGATGACGTCGTTTGCATTTTGAGCCTGAGCTGTGGTGAGAAGGAAAGCTCGACCCCTAGCGGGTTCTTGAACCTGTTGTTGTTGTTGGGGTTGTGGCTGTGGTTGTTGCTGTCGAGGTTGTTGTGGTTGATATCGTTGAGGACACACATTGGCCATGTGGTTGGTATCACCACACGTGAAGCATGCTCGCACAGGGGCGACTTGATTTGGAGCCAAAAGAGCTTGGTTTTGGTAGGCCTGTGGGGGGATACGACAGTATGGCGAGAGATGCCCATACCGGCCACACTTGTCACACTTTCGACAATGAGCGTTTGGGGGGTGATGATATCGGCATTTGTCGCACTTTGGGTGCGTTCCAGTATAAACCTTGCGTTCACCATCGAAAGCAGACACAGTTTGAAGGGGTTGTGGGTTTGGCGGAGTGACGACCGCGCAGTTTTGGCTTGAAGCCTTCCGCTTCTTGCCTTGGTTTCTCTTAGATTGTTGGGAGGGTTTAGACTCATTAGGGGAGTCAATGGTGGCTTGGTGCGCATTCTTTGTTGAAACCTTGTCAAAGGTTCCATGAAGAACACAATTGTTGTTAAGTTCGGTAGCTATGCGGTACGCGTCTTCAATGGTTTGAGGGTTGGCAGATGCAAGATGGTTTGTTAAAGAAGGTGCAACACAACGAATGAATTTGGCCACGGTTTTGGGGGCGGTTTCTACTTGACCAGGGCATAGAACACTAAGCTGCTTGAAGCGTGTAATCAAACCATCCATGTCACTCCCTTTTTGCGTGAGGTTCCAGAATTCATTTTCCAACTTTTGGAGTTCGTGAGGGGGACAAAAGTGATCCTTCATAAGTTGTTTGAGATCGTCCCACGGCATAGCGTGTGCGACCTCGTTTCCTCTCTTGTTACGCTCAGTTGTCCACCACTCAAGTGCCTTTTCACGAAACACACCGGTTGCATTCAAGGTTCTTAGTTCGTCAGGGCAACCACTTTGCAAGAAGGTAAGCTCGATGGCATCAAACCAGTTCATCATGGCGGTAGCGCCATTCTTGCCGGTAAATTCTAAGGGTTTACAAGCCATGAAGTGCTTAAATTGGAAGGTCGATTTGGGTTTGTCGGCCTTTGAGTCGACCGAACCATGGGGTGAATCGGTTTGGATCTTGCTAACAATGTCGGGTAGGACCTTTGCAAATTGTTTAGCCATAAACTTCATACAATCCTTTTGGGACATGGCGGAGGAGGTCGAACCCTTCTTTGACTTGAGTTTCTTGGATGAACTAGAAGACATCTAAAAGATTTGAAAGAGAAGGGAAAGGATGAGACTTTGATCATTAATTGAAAACAAGGTTTGTGTATGCAAAGCAAGTAGATGTTCAAGTACCAAGTAAAGTTCACATAAAGCATAAGTTTCCAACACACATTCAACATGTATAGCACATAAGTTGCGAATAGGAAAATATAAATTTAGTTGGTTCATGAGAATTATTATTGTTTGTGATTGCGATAATGTGCGACATGATTAAAACGACATTTCGAAATGAATGAACGTTCAAGTATAAAATCACATATAAATTGAGATACATAAAAGAGAGGCTCAATAAAACATAGGAATGTTTCGGGTAGAGAAACGTCGACAATTCCAAAGTGGGTCGAAAGTCTTTTCGATTTAGAGATATTGTGCTTTGGCCTATAAGTAAGATACTCTCGTCGAGAAGCGATTAACGGTATCTTACCCTTCCGGTTACTACACATCTCTAAATGATTGGAACATTCGGGACTTTGGCGAGAATAAAAAAAATCAAGGAATGGGACTTAATCGACAAGATGCGGGTTTCACCCCTAACTTGACGATTTCGTACCCTAAATGTGGTTGGTACTTGTCGGCCAAAATAAAATTTTGACACTTTGACAAGGGTCCACTAGAGTTGAAATGGAAATTACCATTAAGTTGTGGATGTCACTCCTAGCTTAATGGTGAAATTTCGTGCAAAAATAGATTAAAGGTAGAGTGAGAGTCGTTTACCAAATTGTGGGTTTCACGCCTATTTTGGTAAAGTTGTCTCGTTGATGTTACAAGAGTATAAAATAGCAAAAGTGTATTCGTGTTAGCCTTAGGAAAGGCACATAAATTTATTAACAAGAAGTGTAGCTAGGAAGCATGTAAGATAGAGCACAAATGTTTTAAACAACAAATAAGAGACAAAGTTCCTAAAACTATAGACTAGGGCAAAAGTTTCCTAATTCCCTATAGTTATGGCTCTGATACCAATCTGTCACACCCCAACCAATGGCGGAAACATCGGGATGAGACGAAGTGTGAAGATTGCTCGAGACATCATAACGCTATTTGTGACAATAATTTAATAATCCAAATTTCATTTCCAAAATAAATGTCAAAACATTACAAGAAAAGCAAATAACAACATTGTTCAACATAACATAAACAAAATTGATACAACACTTTAAACCTAAACGTCTAAGTGAGTATTTAGGCATCTTTGCTATCCGTTTTCATTTCATCATCATCAACCTGTAACATGTTTAAAAATACAATTCAATGCAAAAGCAAAGGCGAGTATACAAGTTTGGTACGTACATAGCATAAGTTAAAAAGTGTGATCAATTCCTCATGGCAAGCATATGATTCAAGATAAACCTTAAATATGGCATGTGTCTAACATATCAAACCAAGAAAACGCAATATGCTCAAGACATAACCTCAAGTTTACGGGCGGGTCGTTAATCCTATAGCGCTACATATGTCAAGGTTTGGCTCGTACGAAGTTAATGATAAGTTCAACACATAAGAATAACCCAAGTTTAAAGTATCAAGTCATCACGTATACAAGCATGTTATAGGAACGTTCATGTGTTTAACAAAGTGTTCATGTGTAAGTTAATAGGTAAACATGTTACACCCCAAAAGTGGTAAAAGTAAAAAGGGGGAAATACGAGTATACTCACGGTTTACAAGTGGTGACTTGAAATTCCGAGAGCAAGTTTGTAGATGAATTAGTTCGGAGCACCTTGTCCTTCTACACAAGGAAACGTAGGTGTGTGAGTTTGGCGTATAACGGAAGATTATAGATTCGGAGTTTTTAATATATAGAAAGTAACATAGGTGAAAATAATCATCTTGTACGCATAACTCTTGTTCTTGACACTATTGAAACTCAAAAGAGTTGGTATGATTTCATGGATTCTAAGATCCATTAGAGTCGTAACAAGGGCATGGTCATAGATGATGTAACGTCCACTTAACAAATAACTATTAAGTCATCATCAAGTCTTAGTTACTTAGATGTATACATATAGAATAACTTAGATATTATATAGTTTACAAGTCTTATGATTCAAGCATGAGGTAGGAGATTAATGTCTCCATTTAGGTACCTCTTTGTGTCATAGAATACATACATGAGGTAGGAAGAACAAGCTTCCATTTAGGCACCTCTATTGTTCACCACTACACTTGTTGTTATAAACAACAAGGAGGGTCATGAACATACAAGTATCAAGGTATTAACAACAACTAATCTATAGCAAAACATCAAGTAATGAGTGGATTCTTATGAAGGATAGCCCAAGCTAATCCAACCATCACACATTCAACAAGTTTCACACTTGAACATTACTTGTGGGTAAAACCCTAATTAAAAACAGAAAGTTTATGAGGTTTTAACCTCTGATTTAGATGTCTCAACCTTGTTTTTAAGCTTAACCAACCATGGGATAAGTTGTAAGCATTAGGACATAGGTATGAGATGTGTTGGACACAAGTTGCATAGATTTAAACAAGTTTTTGATGAACATAAAAACAAACAGAAAGTTTATGGACTATTTCGGGGCATTTCCAGGTCTGATTTCTCCAAGGAGAAGTCTAGGAATCGAACCCCATGATTATACAAGCAAGTAGGAAAAAGAATCGAGTGAATCGGATAAGAATTGAGTGAGTTATGCTCATTTTCGTGAAGGGGTGTCAATCTACTCGAACCTTTGCTTTCAGCTACGGTTTGGAGGATGTTTTGAGAGTTTTTAGTGTTGCAAAAGTGGTAGGGAGGCTGGTTATAAGTGGTATTTATAGGGGGAAGGATTAGGGTTTCAATGGGTTGGGCTTTGGAAGTGTTTAGAAGGGGTTACACCTTGAAACTAGCCCACAAAACCCAACTATATGGGGCTGAATTTTGCTGAATTTGGGCTGCCATGTTTCTTTAGTTTTTTATTTTTTTAAAACATTATAATGAGTAATTTTATTAGTTAAGTTGTGTAATAATATGCAACAATGTTTCCCCTAACTTGTAACAAGGTGAAATATGAAATAAAACATGATTTAACTAGGCAAAAAGTGTAATGTACAAGTATGTAACATGTTTGTAAGTAACAAGTATATGTCACATATTTACAAGTTCAACATATGTTTGTAAGTATCACAAAGAAGTATCAAATGATCTCATGATTAATCGTATTATGGTGTATGTATAGTATGTAACAAGGAAATGCAAGTTTTCATTCATGATCAAAATCTCGAGTTTACAACGAGTACTAGAAGGAACGAGTACAATGATACAAAGCTTCCAAAATTAGCAACACGAGTAAGACAAGCTATAAATAGAAAGTACAAAACACAGGGCGTTACATAGGGTTTTCTTATTGACTAATTATCGTCCTAATTATTGATTTTAGTGACAGTTGTTACATAGGCTTTGTTGGGGTTTGGCTTCATTTTGAAGTCTTATAGATGTCGATTAGATAATCGATGTGGTTGGCGTTATCGTTATCTGAGATTCTACATAATATATTGTTATAAGAGCTATGATAGTGCTTGACATTTGGCGTGATATTTCTTGCAGTCGTGTTTTGTTACCGAGCATTGATTGTTGCAAATTGATAATATATAAATACGTATATTTGATGACTTGGTGATTGGGGCGTGTCGTGATGATTGACTATGATGTTAAAAGTATGGTCTTATAAAACTATGACGACTTTACAAAAGCAACCTGTCACGGCCCCCGACCTGGTTTGACCCGTTTCAGGACCCGCGGAACAGAAAGTCTGCGGTAATCTATTTATTGTGAGTTTAGCAGCGGAAAATTTATTTCACAGGATCGGCTAAGTTAAAACTTTTCCCGATTATTTTTATTTCACAATTCGGGATAAAACCCCGGGTAATTTACAATAACAAGTTTTTAGTAATAAAACACATTTCTTTATTTTATATCGAGCCACTATCTTAAGCTTGAAATGCTTCCCCTGCATTTTTACTGAATTACAGCAGATCACCTGAAACATGTTTGAAAAAGATTTTGTCAGCGGGGAAATACTGAGTGAATTATTCTAGTTAATGAAAATGACACATTTTATGATTATTCACAGTGTTAAGATCTTTTACGCATGTTTCTGATATCAACCAATTACCCACAGTATTTGTCACTCGACCGAATCTATGACAGTGGTCATATCACCATTGGCTGCCCCAATGAATGACGTAAATCAATTAAATTAGGTACGCCCACCTAAAATGATTTAAACTGTAATATTGTGCACAATACCCCACATACTGGCTGCAATTTGGTGATTACATCAACTTAATCACTGGTATTATAATCCCGGAAAATGAATTTGGAGTATTGTAAATTAATCACAAACTGTGATAAAAGAATTTATAAAAAGAGAATAACTCACATTGCAGATTTAGTATTGATAGAATTAGATTTAATCCCTGTTAACCTAATTTCACAATAAAGCACACAAAACAGGATTAGTGATCAATACAACGATTACGATAATTCCCCGAGATCAATTTTGACAATGAATGTCCAAGTGCAATACTTCGGCTCATTTATCAAAATGACAAACGATAAAGTATAGTACTTCAACTCGTATATCGAATTATCGACAACGACAAAGTACAATGCTTCGGCTCATTATCGAATTATCGACAACGATAAAGCATAGCCCAATGTGGGCGGCACTTAGGCATTCTTTGGGTATATTGATCCCGGAAACTGAATCGTAATAGCGATCGAGTAATTACCCTGTTCCGCGGCAGCACCTCGATAATAGTGTGTGTTTAATAGTAATTTACGTCTAACTCAGTGTGTGTTATGAGTTATTTCGTCGAATTAACGTCTGAAATCAAGTCCCGAACCCCTCTATTTATACTGAAAATGGGACCCACCCGCGTGTCGCGACAGGTTTGCCCGTGCCTGTCGCGTGTCGCGGGGCACACCCCTATGGCCTAGGGTAGCCTTGTTGTGGGTATAGGCCTGCTGAGTCGTCGTTCAACGAATTCCTATTTCAGACAACGAATTTCGAAGATAATTATGATTTAGGGTTTAGCCCCCCTGAATTTTAGGGGTCCTGATCCTGATTCCGATTGTTACGAAAATTTTAGGGTTAGTGCAGAATTACTTGGGAATCTCAATTAGGGTTTTCTTATAGCCTAATTATCATTTTAAATTATTAATTTTAGTGAGAGTTGTTACATCCTCCCCACCTTAAGAAAAATCTCGTCCTCGAGATTTACTGGAATAAATGAGGATATTTGCGCTTCATTTCTGACTCCAGTTCCCACGTATATTCTGGTCCTCTTTTGGAATTCCATTTGACTTTTACCAGTACTAGTCGTTTGTGTTTGAGAAACTTGATTTTCCTATCTTCTATCTGTTGAGGTTTTTCTATGAATTTCAGCTTTTCATTCACTTCTATGTCTTGAAGAGGTACTACCAGAGATTCATCTGATAAACATTTCTTGAGGTTGGATACATGAAATACATCATGTACTTCAGCAAGTTCTTCTGGTAGTTGTAATCGATAAGCAACTGGTCCGATTCGTTGAATCACTGGGAATGGCCTAACATATCGGGGACTCAGTTTCCCTTTCTTACCGAATCTGACTATTCCTTTCCAAGGAGATACTTTCAATAATACTTTGTCTCCTACTTGAAATTCGAGAGGTTTGCGTCGATTGTCTGCATAGCTCTTCTGACGATCTCTAGCTGTTTTCAATCTTTCTTTGATTTGAGTGATCTTGTCTGTAGTTTCTTGTACAATGTCTGGACCTGATAATTGACTTTCTCAAATTTCTGCCCAACATACTGGAGTTCTGCACTTACGTCCGTATAGTGCTTCAAATGGAGCGGTTTCAATGCTTGAATGATAACTATTGTTATAGGAGAATTCAATTAATGGTAAATGGTTATCCCAATTACCTCCAAAGTCAATTACACATGCTCTGAGCATGTCTTCCAGAGTTTGAATTGTCCTTTCACTTTGTCCGTCGGTCTGTGGATGATATGCAGTACTGAGATTAAGTCGAGTTCCCATGGATTCTTGGAAACTTGTCCAAAATCGGGAAGTGAAACGACTATCTCTATCCGATACAATGGAGAGCGGGACTCCATGTAAGGATACTATTTCATCCACATATAGCTTGGCTAATCTTTCCATGCTAAAGGTTTCCTTGATTGGTAGAAAATGAGCTGATTTAGTTAATCGGTCCACGATTACCCAAATAGCATCATTACCTTTTCTGGTTTTGGGTAACTTAGTAACAAAGTCCATTGTTATAAGTTCCCATTTCCATACAGGCATTTCTAATTGTTGCAGTAAGCCTGAGGGTTTCTGGTGTTCGGCTTTAACTTGTGAACAAGTTAAACACTTAGATACATATTCAGCTATGTCCTTTTTCATTCCGATCCACCAGAAATTCTTCTTTAAATCTTGGTACATTTTGTTATTTCCTGGGTGCACAGTATACCTAGATTTATGAGCTTCTTCTAAGATTTTTGATCTTAAATTTCCTCGTTTAGGTACCCAAATTCTGCTTTTGTGGAATTTCCAAATTCCATCATTTCCTTGTTCCAATTCTTTTAGGTAACCTCTCATTCCTTCGGCATCGTCCTTGATTGCCGTTTTCTGGATTTCCTTCACTTGTTCTCTTAAATCTACTTGTAGATTTATTCTAAGAGTACGGACTCGCTTTTGTTTTTCATTATACTTACGACTTAAGGCATCTGCTACTACGTTAGCTTTTCCTTCGTGATATTGAATATCACAGTCGTAATCACTCAAAACTTCCATCCATCTTCTTTGCCTCATGTTTAACTCTTTTTGCCCGAATATATACCTTAAACTCTTATGATCTGTATAAACAGTAAACTTACTTCCATACAGATAATGTCTCCAAATCTTAAGGGCAAAAACTATAGCTCCTAATTCTAAATCATGAGTCGTATAGTTTTCTTCGTGCTTTTTCAATTGTCTTGAAGCATATGCGATTACCTTTTTGCGTTGCATCAATACACATCCGTATCCTAATTTTGAAGCATCACAATATACTTCAAAATCTTCTGTTCCTTCTGGTAAGGCTAAGATTGGTGCATTGGTTAATTTCTGCTTTAAGATTCTAAAGGCTTCTTCTTGCTTTGGACCCCACTCAAACTTAGTGGCTTTACAGGTTAGCTTAGTTAATGGTACAGCTATTTTGGAAAAATCCTTAATAAACCGTCTATAATAACCGGCTAAACCTATAAAACTTCTAATTTCCATCGCAGTTTGTGGAACCTTCCAGTTGATAATTGCTTCGATCTTAGCAGGATCTACATGAATACCTTCGTGATTCACCATGTGGCCTAAGAATTGCACTTCTTGTAACCAAAATTCACACTTTGAGAATTTAGCATACAACTTTTCTTTTCTTAACAAAGTTAAGAGTGCATGCAAATGTTGACAATGCTCGGCTTGACTTTTGGAGTAAATAAGTATATCGTCAATGAACACGATTACAAATTTATCCAAATAGGGTTTACAGATTCTGTTCATCATGTCCATGAATGCAGCTGGGGCATTGGTTAACCCGAAGGGCATGACTGTAAACTCATAGTGACCATACCTAGTTCTGAAAGCAGTTTTAGGTATGTCTTCCTCTTGTACTTTCAATTGATGGTATCCGGACCTTAAGTCTATCTTAGAGAAATACCTAGCTCCTTGCAATTGATCGAAAAGATCATCAATCCTAGGTAATGGGTATCGATTCTTAATTGTGACTTTATTCAATTCTCTATAATCAATACACATTCTCATTGATCCATCTTTCTTTTTTACAAACAACACTGGTGCACCCCAAGGGGATGAACTAGGTTGTATAAATCCTTTGCTTAGTAATTCATCTAATTGCTTTTTCAATTCTAACATTTCGGTAGGAGCTAATCGATAAGGTGCTTTGGCTATTGGTGTAGTTCCTGGAATTAGATGAATTCTAAATTCTACCTCTCTATCAGGTGGTAACCCAGGTAATTCTTCGGGAAAGACATCTGGGTATTCTGAAACTACAGGAATTTCCTTGAGTTCCTAGTCCTTAGTACAGATGATTACAGAAATCATATATACTATTCCTTGGTTTCGTTCATAACTAGCAACTTTCATTATTGATATGAACTTCAATGGTTTCCGAGGTTTATCTCCTAAAATCTTAATTATCTCTCCTGTAGGTGTTTGAATTTCTATAGAATTCTTATCACAAATGATTTGCGCATGGTTGGCTATTAACCAATCCATTCCTAACACCACATCGAATTCAGCTAATTTCATAGGAAATAGGTTTGCAGTAAATTTATGACCTAAAAATTCTATGTCTACTTTCTGCAAAACCTGATTGATTTCTACTGATTTCCCGTCTGCAGTTTCGACTATAAAGATCTGTCTAACGGTAGATAATGGTAACTTAAGAGCTTGACAGAACGAAGTATTGATAAAACTTTGGTTTGCACCAGAGTCAAACAATACTTTGGCATAAACGTTGTGAACTAAAAACGTACCGGCGATCACATCTGGAATGAGTTCTGCTTCTTGAGTAGTTAGCTGAAATGCTCTAACATTCTTCTTAGTAGTTCCTTCAGCCGTCTTGGGTTTGTTATCAGTGACTTTGTTCAGTTTAGGACATTCGGTTTTGTAATGTCCCGTTTCTTCACAGTGAAAACAAGTTACAGTTTTCTTCTTACAGTTTTCTTCACTATGTCCTGCTGTTTTGCAATAATTGCAAATTCTGTTGCATCTTCCAAAATGGTTCTTACGGCAAACTTTGCAGAATGGCAAAGTTGCAGATCGCCCTGTCCCTCTTTTCTTGAAATTATTACTATTACCCATCCTGAATCCTTGGGTAATTTTCTGAGCTAATTCCTTCTTTCTATCTTCATCTCGTGTGCGTATCAGCTCATCAGTTAAGGTGTTAGCTAATTCGACTGCATCGTCAATAGTGCGAGGTCTCGCAGCTTTAACGATATTGCGAATTTCGCTAATTAATCCCCAAATATATCGAGAAATGAGTACCGGTTCTGGTGAAGCCAAGTTAGGTACCACTCTCGCATATTCGAAGAATGTCGAAGTATAACCACGACAATCCACCCCGGTCATTCGATGATTTAGGAATTTATTTGCCATTTGTTCCTTTTCATACTCAGGACAGAATTTTCTTTCGATCAGACTTTTAAATTCGTCCCAAGTCATAGCATATGCTACCCGTCTGCCTTTTGCCTGTAGCACTGTGTTCCACCACTCTAGTGCTCCTTCTTTAAACAAGTTTGAGGCATACATGACTTGATCTTCTTCAGCACATTTACTTATTGCAATTACTGCTTTGGTTTTCTCCAACCATCGCAGCGTTGCAGTTGCTCCTTCGTTGCCTGCAAATTCAGCGGGTTTACAAGCAAGAAATTCTTTGAAAGTGCAACCAGGCGTTGCAGACTTTCGCTTCTTAGGGCGCTGGGTGTGCTGAGATTCATTGTCATGATTTATATGGTCATTGCCCCTGTTGATGCTATTACTGAAATTATCTTCAGTAGTATGTTTGCTAGGTACAATATGTTGCGGATTACTTGGATTTTTCATAGCAGCAACGAACATTGGAATTGCGTTGGCTATTCCTTGGGCAACCATATTTTCGATATCTTGTTTAGTCATATATTGATCCTCTGGATGTTGCTCTGACTGGTTAACTTCATTTACTGGTTCGTTATCGTTATTTGCCATCTGATGATAATTAATTATGAATAATTAGCAATTAGCAATTTATACAAGTAATTTGAACAATTTGCAACACATAAAGCCAAAATTATCGATTTCTCGATTTCATGTTATATCCGTATAATATGCATCAGTACACACAGATATCTTACAACGTTTTATTCATTATGTACAACTGGTTTTTCTACGTTCTTTTACTATTATACAAGGATAATTCCACCACTCTCCTATTCGTCATCTCAGAAACGGAATTCCCTCTCGTCGTATTTCCAGGCAATCTGTCCCCCTATTTCCCTAATTCTATTCCCTGCATCCATTAACTCTTCACCAAAGTGGCGAAGTTCAGCCAGGTTTTCATTGCTCATCGGTGGATTAGGTAGGGGTTCTGGGTCGAATTGTGGAAGAAACGAGTAAGGACTGTTGACAATGTTTTGGAATTGCCAATCGTTAGTCCACCATTCTTCTGGTTCTATAGGTTGGTCATGGACTATTGGTTCAGTGATTGTTGGTGTAAGGTTCATTGGTATTGGGTTTCCGACAGGATAGGTAAAGATACCTGAGTTAATAGGTTGCATAGTTTCACACTTTTCTAGTAAAATATCTATTTGATCCTGAAAAGTAACTCTCCTGGTTTGATTAGAACTCTCTCCGACTTCTACCTGAGTTGGGTTAGAATCTTTTCCTATTTCTAATTCTATTTCCTGAGAATACTGATCAAACTGCTTCTCCATTTGCCTAGACTCATTATTAGCTTCAGTTTCCTGTTCTTGTGGATTAGGGTTTTCCTGAATTATAATTGCTTTTCCTTTGTCTAAGGGTTTACTAGTTTTAGGGGTTTTTGTAACTGTCTTTCTCTTACGTATACGGCTTCCCCAAACATAATTTTTCTTTGGCTTTCTTTTTGGTTTAGTCACTGGTGGAGTAGGGAGTTTTACAGGTTCATCCACATCAGCAACGTATCCCGTAAATTCATGAGAAACTTCAATATTTACTGGGTACAGATTGAGGTTCTGAAAAGCTTCAGAGATCTCGTTCATGCTGTGTAGCATATATGCAAAATGCACAAAATATCAAGTTAAAACTTTGGAACAAAGTTTACCAAATAAACACAGAAGTTTTATTGCATACTTATTTGTACAAAATACAGGAAACACTCAGTTTTATTTATCTACTTACTGAGAATTACTAGTACTGTATTCAAGATACTTTTTAAAGATTAGCATTTTCTGCTACAGTAGCTAACATATATAAATTAGCCCATTTTTCATCAAGTTTATCCTCCCAAGGGGATTTCTTAAGTAATTCCAGGGTTTCCTTTTTAATTTTCTTTTCCCTGATTTGCTCCTTACTTTTCTTAATAATCATACTCCTTTTTCTAGGAGAAAGCGGATTTTCGTAATTCGCTTTTTGCACAAATATTCCTTCCTCAGGAATCGTAGGGAGCTTTGAAATTTTAGTTTTAGAAGAACTACCCTTTTCGTAAATTGATCTATCTAATTTAAGATAGATATCTTGCAACTTCTGTTTACCCATACTGTAACTAACAAATAATCAGTTAGAAGCATATAAACACATAATCACATATAGTAATCAGGAAAAATTAAGTATCGTTTAAATACTTTATTAGCTTAACTTAGTGGCTCTGATACCACCTTATTTCTGTCACGGCCCCCGACCTGGTTTGACCCGTTTCAGGACCCGCGGAACAGAAAGTCTGCGGTAATCTATTTATTGTGAGTTTAGCAGCGGAAAATTTATTTCACAGGATCGGCTAAGTTAAAACTTTTCCCGATTATTTTTATTTCACAATTCGGGATAAAACCCCGGGTAATTTACAATAACAAGTTTTTAGTAATAAAACACATTTCTTTATTTTATATCGAGCCACTATCTTAAGCTTGAAATGCTTCCCCTGCATTTTTACTGAATTACAGCAGATCACCTGAAACATGTTTGAAAAAGATTTTGTCAGCGGGGAAATACTGAGTGAATTATTCTAGTTAATGAAAATGACACATTTTATGATTATTCATAGTGTTAAGATCTTTTACGCATATTTCTGATATCAACCAATTACCCACAGTATTTGTCACTCGACCGAATCTATGACAGTGGTCATATCACCATTGGCTGCCCCAATGAATGACGTAAATCAATTAAATTAGGTACGCCCACCTAAAATGATTTAAACTGTAATATTGTGCACAATACCCCACATACTGGCTGCAATTTGGTGATTACATCAACTTAATCACTGGTATTATAATCCCGGAAAATGAATTTGGAGTATTGTAAATTAATCACAAACTGTGATAAAAGAATTTATAAAAAGAGAATAACTCACATTGCAGATTTAGTATTGATAGAATTAGATTTAATCCCTGTTAACCTAATTTCACAATAAAGCACACAAAACAGGATTAGTGATCAATACAACGATTACGATAATTCCCCGAGATCAATTTTGACAATGAATGTCCAAGTGCAATACTTCGGCTCATTTATCAAAATGACAAACGATAAAGTATAGTACTTCAACTCGTATATCGAATTATCGACAACGACAAAGTACAATGCTTCGGCTCATTATCGAATTATCGACAACGATAAAGCATAGCCCAATGTGGGCGGCACTTAGGCATTCTTTGGGTATATTGATCCCGGAAACTGAATCGTAATAGCGATCGAGTAATTACCCTGTTCCGCGGCAGCACCTCGATAATAGTGTGTGTTTAATAGTAATTTACGTCTAACTCAGTGTGTGTTATGAGTTTTTGCGTCGAATTAACGTCTGAAATCAAGTCCCGAACCCCTCTATTTATACTGAAAATGGGACCCACCCGCGTGTCGCGACAGGTTTGCCCGTGCCTGTCGCGTGTCGCGGGGCACACCCCTATGGCCTAGGGTAGCCTTGTTGTGGGTATAGGCCTGCTGAGTCGTCGTTCAACGAATTCCTATTTCAGACAACGAATTTCGAAGATAATTATGATTTAGGGTTTAGCCCCCCTGAATTTTAGGGGTCCTGATCCTGATTCCGATTGTTACGAAAATTTTAGGGTTAGTGCAGAATTACTTGGGAATCTCAATTAGGGTTTTCTTATAGCCTAATTATCATTTTAAATTATTAATTTTAGTGAGAGTTGTTACACAACCGGTTAAAATCAACTTTCTGAGCCTATTAAAGAAACATTTTTAACACGCCACACACATTTTCATTAAAGTCAACAACTTTAATTGTTTTTCAAAGAAATGTTGCTTTTGTTTATTGGGTATAACCAGGTTAAACGAAATGTGGGCGATGATGAATTACATATTTACATAAAAATTCGTTATACTAAAATGATGTACACGAGCCTTTAAACTACAAAAAGATAATCACGTTACTTTTTAATCCTTTGGTTTTTTAACATTATAAGCTAATTTCTAAATTGATAGGTTTAGAATTGTCAAACTCCACTAACGAGATAAACGTTCTTGAGCGCCTTACACTTATACTTGAAGATGTGATTGAGTCCGGTCGTTTGATTACCGAGAAGTTAAGCGAACTGATCGAGCGTGTACGGAAGATACATGAAGAAGAGGCTAAGTTTCAAGTCTTTGTTGATGCGCTGTATGTGCGTCATGTTTAACCTAAAAATGTAAATAAGAACCAATATGTTTAGTTGTTTTAATAGTTTTACATTGGTTATAAGTTGTGTAATATTCTTAGTGACAAACAATGTTATAATGTGTATTGTATGCGATTGTAGTAAGTTCAGTGTGTCGACAAATTAACATGTATGATTACAGCACCCACGGACGTGGCGGGGATTAACCCTAGGTCTATAATGTATAGAGTATATCTAGGAAAATTTTGATATGTGTAGGTTTTGTAGATTATATGTAGGATAATAATTGATTAGTTGACTAGTTAATTAAAGAGAGAATAATAAATGAGATAAGTTATAAATGAATTAGTATTTTACTAATATGTCATTTTCTTCTTTTTCTTTTTTCAATAATTTTCTTCTAATTTAATCCTCCCTTGTATGTTATAAAGTATTCATTCAATAGTTTTTAACTCTAATGTATCCAATTAGCTTTGCATAATCATAATTGGAATAAGAATTTATGGTTATATATGCTAACACCTGTTAGATTATTGACTAATATATTGTATCTTTTGGAGCCATTACATTGGTTGGTTCATAATAGCATAATTGAGAGAAAAATTGAAGATTTTTGTCCAAATTTCAGAAAGTGATGTTTATGACCTTTATATGTTCTTGCGCACCAAATGAAAATAGCAACAATGATAAAGTAGAATGTAAAAAGTAAAACTGAAGCGGAAAAAAACGATGAATTCCATAGAAATACATAGGGTTGATAAAAAGATAATACTCTAGTCTTTAAAAGGTTTTATAATCTTATAACGTAAAAAGGAAAACACAATTAACAATAAGAAAGCTTCAACTAACTCGTTGTGGCGCATTAAACTTTATAAATAAATATAATGTATTCAAAACTAAAAGAGAAATCATAAAAATATATTTAGAGAAATAATGCATCGTATTTATTTTTAAAAATAATTATATAGTTTTTCTCTTATTTTAATCAAATCATATAAAATGACTGGTATATTGAGAGAAAATGAAAAGAGAAAAATGGAATAAGATAATATCATAATATTAATTGTTTTATATACTTACATGATGATTAGTTATCCTTAGATTAAACATTAATAATATGCTATAATTAGTATACTAGGTTTTTTACCCGCCGCGCGTTGTGGCGGCGGCGACTCGTTTTCGAAGTAAATTTACGTTGAAGCATAGAGCAATCCAAATTCATACCGTTGAATGAAAAATGTATTATATCTGACTCGATAGGATCTCCAATAACATTAATGATACGACCAAGGGTGGCTCTACCAACATGCACCTATAATTTAGCGAAATAACAATGCATACCAAGATAATACAAACATCAATCATGAAAGAAATGTAAGTCTTGTAAGACATAAATAATCTTTGTAAGTCAATCATGAAAAAGTGTAAGTAATAAGCATGAAAGAAATACGTTGAACAGTGCCAATAAATCGATCATTCGTAAGTTTCTCGATCTAGTAGCAACAAAACCAAACCAAACCAAACCAGCAGACTAAGCAAATACCCTATAGACTACTAAGAAAATGATGAATGTTTCTGTTAACAAAAAAAAAAGAAAAAAAAAAACTATAGTCTATACCATTAAAAAATCACTCACTGTATATGTGTATACAAAATAGAACACAAAATGTAGCTACAATTTAACCCACATTGGCCTATAATCCAATACATACACTACTTAAACCATGAATACATACATATAAACACATCAATGCACTAATTTCATTTTATATAACAAAATATTCATATTTATATCCAATCAAATTATCGTCAAACTTCACATAACCGCTTACAGTGATAGGAGAACCAGTGTTGAGAACACGTTGACCTCTGACAAGTCCTTCAGTAGCATCCAGAGCAATAGTCCTCACCATATTCTCCCCCAAATGTTGCGCAACTTCCAAAACCAACCGAATCTGATTATCCAAAATCTCAAGAGCCGTAAGGATCGGCGGCAAACCCTCACTAAACCTAACATCAACAACAGCACCGATCACTTGACACACTTGTCCGATAGAACCGGCGCCGGTGAACTCATCGGTGATCTTGCCGTCATGAGATCCTGAAGCAGGAGTTGCTGGTGGCTGAGATGGAGCGGCGCCGGCTGACGTGGCGTAGTTGACTGCACGGTTGAGGAAGTAGCCGGTAGGGGAGGTGTGGGAGCGCGTGCGTGTGGCGGATCTAGCGGCGTGAGTGAACGGAGATCTGGACGGAGTGCGGTGGAGATTGGAGTGGAGGAGGATGGCGAGTAGCCGCCGGGAAGACATGGTGGAGGAAGTCAAGTGTGTATGTGTGTGTTAGGGTTTGAAACCTGATCTGAAATGAAATGAAGAAATTTTCTTAGGGTTTTCAGGTGAGGAAAAGACAAAGGTCCAAGAGAAGACAAAAGGGTAACATTGTCATTTGTTGGTGGCACCGACCTTTAGTTTTAAGATTATATAAATTGACAACAATACAAAAGAAATAACTAATAAGTGATAAAATAACCCAAAAGAAAAATAAGTAAAGTTAAAAATACTAAAAAAAATAGCAAATGGGAGATTGCCAGCTTAAAGTTACTGTACATCTCCTTTGAAAATGTAAGATATAGAATTTAAGAAATGTGATTTTGAGACGTGTTGGAACACAACAAAATGAAATAGTGCTCTCTATCTTGAATTCTCAATGATTAAAACAACCTGAGTTTTTTTTTTTTGAACGGTGACTTTCTTTTTGAGTGACCCAATGTCACACCGCCTAATCGGCGGACCTAGTCAAGTCTGCCCAGACTTACGTTGTCTTAACCGGGCCTGTGCTGGGTTGGCCAGACTTGGTTACGGCGTTTCTCCGGAAACCGTACTGTCTCCACACGAGAAGCCTCGCTGAAGTAACAGCCGGATAAAAACCGAGGTGTGGCTCAGGATCGAACCCCCCTCGATGAGTTTGTCACCATCATTGCCCAATATCTGGAGGATAACAACCTGAGTATTTAAGTATAAAAATAGGAACAATAATAGTTATGACATAGCCCATATGTGCTCTCCTTTTCTTTTTCTTTCTAATTGGTCCTATTTATTTATTTATTTATTTATAGATGTAAAGTTCATTTTTTGTTGTGTCGAATGGGTATGATATCCTTAGATTTTGATTAAGATATTTACATATATACAGGGGTGAATCTAGCTTGTTAATAGAGGTAGCTCCCGCTACCCTTTACGTTCCAGCGGTAGTGTAAATTTAAAAAAAATTAACGTTTTTTCGATTTCGTTGTTTTTTTTTTTTTTTGAAATGTTGCCGCTATAAGGATTTTCTAGATCCGCCAGTGCAATTAAACTCATAACAACAACTGTGAATAAAATAATTGTTAAATTGATGCAAAATGCTCATGTTTGTTTTTTTTTAACAAGAAAACTTAATTAAAAACCCAAATAACTAATTTTAAAGTTACATACTGCTAGAGATGATATGATTGGGTGGTTCTGTTGATTACACATTGATACTCCAGTGATCTCAATTTGCCGTTCAAAAAGATAGTGTTAAGAGACGAAAATCATTTATAAAAAACTTTAAACTACATTTTCAAATAAAGTACACAAGAGCATAGATGGCCCATATGAATCTCGTTCTTAGTTGTAATAATATATATTAGGCAGGAAAATGGTGTGTGTGGCTGAGAGAACGTTTGCGGTTTGTGGTGGGGACGTAGATATTTGTTGGTGGATAAGACAACACTTGAGACGATTCCGGTAGTTAGACGATGGCCGGTGCCGTCCCGTACCGGAGGAAAATTTCTCTCTTTTGCTTTCATAACGAACCTAACATATTCAAGGTTTTTTCACCCGAGAGCATGTACGGCCTTGAGGGTGGGCGAGGAGGACCATCGGGCAGGCCCGATATTTCAAAGGGCACGCTATTTTAAAAAAAATATTGATATGTATATGTAAAAAAAAATTAATAGAGTATACTCATACAAACACCAACATAGGCCCACTTACAAAACTATTTTTAAGGTTTAGATTTGTTATTCGCCCATTGTCATTAGGTTTAGACCTCCCAATATCCAATTTCGTTAAGGTCTAAGGGCACGTTTTTTCGAGCTCAAACAGGTTACACGAATTCTCAGGGCCGACCCTGCCCGAGAGGTATATCATCGGTGTTCAACAGATTATGTTCGTGTGTTGAATGTGAGAGACATGGACCCGAATACTTTACATGAATCCAACATTATGTAAACACAACCTCTTTAATTTAAAATTTATTTTTGCACTTTCCTAATTAAAAAAATCTATATTTATATCTATATACTATAACAAATAAAAATGATTTGAGACACTTGACATGTTATGGTGTAAGTTCAAGACGATTTGGGCGGGAAATTATATCAAGCTATGTAGAGGCGGGATCCGAATGTTATTCGGGTCGTATTCATCGAATCTAGATAGCCACCTTTTGTAATCGGATCTAATATAGATTACAAGATCTCAGTTACTGAGATCATAATCTCAATTCTTCATCGACACAACTTCGCTTCTCTCTCTCTAACCTAATTAAGTTCTTCCTTTTCTTCTTAATCTACTCAAACAATCTCACAGATCGAATTAAGTTCTTCCTTTTCTTCAAGAAAAAAGTTGTTTGTTTTTAACGTATGCAGACTTTTAAAATAAACTGGTAGTCGACGTGGACAGTGGGTGGTGGACGGTGATGGTGAACGGTGGTGGACAGTGGTGGTGATGGACGGTGGTGGGCGGTGGACAATGGCGGTGGTGGACAGTGGTGGTGTTTAACTCTCTGCAAACCTTAGAAGATCTTAAAAGTGGTTGGGCCAAGTCTGCACCAAGAAGAGCTCGTGTGGACGTTTTTTAATAAAACGTCTTTGTTAAAAAGGCTAGTTAGTTTCCAATTTAATATCTTTAATTTTATTTTTTAAACACTACTGATTCATTTTCTTTGTTTTGTTAAATGCTGCTAAACATATTGCACTATTGGACTGCTGCTGATATTGGACTGCTGGTGATATTGGGCTATTGGACTGCTGCTGGTAGTGGACTGCTTTTGGGCTTAGTCTTTGATTGGGCTGAAGCCGGGTTGTTATAACAACCCGGGTGTTGTGGAGCGTAGTAATAAACAAAAGGTTATATATCTCAAAATAGTCCGTTCAGAATTAATTGTTCAACAAAAAAGACTTTTAGTTCTCCAGAAGTTTCTCTCGTTTCTCTCTCTATAGTCACTTAGGGTTTCAATTGTTTTGGTCACTGATTCATCTTGTATTAGTGATTTTCTTGTGAGATCTTGTGAAGTTTGGTGATTATCGTGTTGATAATCATCGGTATTTGAGAGTTGAGAGTTTGTATCTGATGTGTTCTTTGTCGATCTGTTCTTCGTTTTTACTTGTAATCGTCGGTTTAGTTGGATAATAAAACCTTTGCTTTGAGTTCTTGTCGATTACAGTTTTTGATACTATTGTTTTCACATGGTATCAGAGCTTTTGTGAGCTCTTGGGTGTGATATCATTCCGCTGTGTTTTTCTTGGGTTAGACCTGTTCAGATCTAACTGTATTTGGCTTGATTGCTTCGTTTTTTTTGAAGATTCTGTCTGCTGTTGACGCCGATTCAGCGGGTTTCCGGTTCTAGGAAGTGCGTGCATAGTGAAGAAGTTTAGGAATCTTGAAGGATTGAAACCCTATTCTAGGGTTTGTGGTGCTGTTGCAGTGATTCGGTTGATCTTTGTAACCCTAGAAGGTTATAAAGCAAACTGACCGGATCTTTGTAGCTGTGTTTTCTAATCAGTTCTTGTAGCCCTAAGTGAAGGTTGCGAGACTTATTTGCTGAAGTTATACGCACCCCTGGTGAGATCTTTCCTTGATTTTATTCTTTTATTTTCTGTTCTTGCATTAGGCATTTTGTTTGCCAGACTAGTCGGGCCGGTGTTGATTGGGACACAGGAAGGGTACATCCTGTTGCATTTTTAGTTGTTATCTGTTTGTGGTTGGATTCTGCTTTGTTTGTTAGTTGTTTACTATTCTAGTTGTTAATTGTTTTCCAGTTTTGTTTACTACTTGTTGTTGCTGATCTTTTGGTTGTGTCTAGTCGGCTCCCTTGATAAGGCTTGCAGAGGCACCTTGAGTGATGACCCTCTGATCTGGTCCCTGTCAAGGTTTCGCCCTTTTTAGGATCTGTGATTGTTGTGATTCTTTTGTGTTTTTGTTGCAACTTTCTGGTTGTTCTTAGTTGTTACTTAATTTGGTGTTATAATGGTTGATAGTCCAGTTGTCACAAGTGATGGTTCTGGTCCTAGTGATCCACCACCTGAGACTCTTGTGAGTAAACTTGATGCAAGCGACCCTTTATACTTGCATCCGTCTGATTCTAGTAACTTGACTATTGTTTCTGTTAAACTTAAAGGTTCTGAGAATTACACAATTTGGTCTAATGTTATGCAACTTGCTTTACAAGTAAAAAATAAATGGGGATTTATTGATAAAAGTTGTGTTAAATCTGAAAACAATGAGGTTCTTGCTAGGCAATGGGTGTAACAACTGCCACTAAAATCAATAGTTAGGACAATAATTAGTTAATAAGGAAACCCTAATTAAGACACCCAAGTAATTCTGCACTAGCCCTAAAATTTTCAGAATGATCGGAATCAGGATCAGGGCCCCTAAAACTCAAGGGGGCAAACCCTAGTTGATAATTATCCTAATTAAAACGTTGCTAATAGCTGATTGGTTGAAATTGTTGATTCATGCAAGCTACTCCCGTGCATGGCAAGTCTAGGTTTTATAGGTATCCCTTACGGACCGTAAGGGATCAGGCTTACGGTCCGTAAGCAAGGCCAAATTTTGGCTATAAATAGCCGACCTTGGGACTTGCACAGGGGAATTAAAACGACGTAAAACACTTCTGTGTACGTCGAGTTCAGGCCAATATATCACAATTAAACACACACGATCACGAGGTGCTGCCGCAATCAGGGTAATAACTCGATCGCTATTACGATTCAACATCCGATCGATTATAATTATCCAACGATTGTCCGAGTGCTGCTCAAATTGAGCTTGTACTTTGTTATTCATTGTGATTTCGACTTGAATGTTTGAGTGCTGTTCGAATTCGGACTATGCTCTGTCATTCGTTGTGAATCCATTGAATTGTTAAGTATTGCACTTGATAATAGTTGTGAGGGTTTAATCTCGTGAATTGACGTAACTGCTGAATTAGTTACTAATCCCGTTTGTGTGTGCATTGTTATTTAAATTAGGTTAGAAGGCTAATCAGTAAAGCTTATACTCTGCTCGTAAATCTGCAATGTGAGTCATTCTCTTTTTCTCACAGTTTGTGAGTCATTCTCTTTTTATCAACTGTTTTACAAAACTCCAAATTATTTTCAAAGTTATAATTACAGGGGTTAAGTCTATGTAATCACCAAAGTACAGCCGGTATATGGGGTTTTGTATACATTACTTGTTTCCCGTCACACTTGGACAACGAGTTAGCCAAGGGGTGATCTGACCACAGTCACAGACACCATTTGGACAACGAGATAGCCAATGGGTAGTCGAGTGACAAGTACTGTGGGTAGTTGGTTTGATATCAGAAACATTGTAATTCCCCTTAATACTGTAGATTATAACAAATGTGTCGTTTTAAGTAAAATGAATGATTCACTCAGTATTTCCCTGCTGACAAAACCTTTTTCAAACATGTTTCAGGTGATATGGTATGAGCAAAGAAAAGTGCCGTGGAGCACTCCCAGCTTAGAAAAGTGGCTCAATGTAAATAAATAAATGAACATGTTTTGAAAATAAAGATTTCCCTGAGAAATCACAGTATTGTAAATTTTGGGAATTTATCCCTAAATTATGAAACGAGCAGTTTAAATTATTAAGAGATCCTGTTTTAAAAAGACTTCCGCTGTCGCCTAAATCAAATACCACGGGATTCCTGTCCCGCGGCTCCTGAAACGGGTCAAACCGGGTCGGGGGCCGTGACAGGAAAAGGTGGTATTAGAGCCACTGTTTTAAGCTTACTGATTAAGCTCATTGTTCTAATTAATCTAAGTTTATTGAAAGTTTTATTTGTCATTCTGTGAATATATGCTTATTAACTGATTAATTGTTAAAATTACAGTATGGGTAAACAAAAGATTTATGCTATCTATCGCAAATTAGATAGTACACCTAAAGAACAGGGAACCTCTTCCTCCAAATCTCCTACCAATTTAGAAGAGGGAATCTTTGTCCGTAAGGCCAATTATGAAAACCCACTTACACCGGAGAAAAGGAATTCAATCCTTAGAAAAGGTCAAGAGAAAAAGAAACCCCGAACCAAGAGAGTGAGGTTTAACCCAGAAATTCAGGAAATTAATAATAATCCACCAAGGGAAAATAACTTAGATGAAAAATGGGCAAATCTGTATCTGCTCGCCACTGTAGCAGAAAATGCAAATTTTTAAGCTTTAAACCTAGAAATATTTACTTCCTAGTAAATAAATAAATAAATCTGAGTGTATTCTGTTTGCTGTTATGTTGTACAAACTGGTATGCAATAAAAATGTTTATTTGTTAAGCTTTGTTCCAAAGTTTTAACTTAGCATTTTGTGCATTTTGCATATATGCCGTACAGCATGAATGAGATGTCGGAAGCATTTCAGAATCTCAACCTCTATCCTGTGCCGATTGAAGTCTCCCACAACTTCACTGGTTACATTGCTGACATAGAGGAACCTCTGTAATTCCAAGCTCCACCGCTGGAAAAAGCCAAACCTAAAAAGAAGAGAAGATATGTAGGGTGGCGAAAAGTGCGCAGAAGGAAACCTAGGAGACTCCCTAAAATAGAAAATCCTGTGAGTGTGAGCAAGGGAAAAGAAATAGAAACCGGAGAAAGTTCCAAGCCAGCAGAAATAGGGATAGACTTAAAACAAAAGGGAATAGAGATCGGAGAAAGCTTTAAACAGTCTGAGGAAACCACATTCCAGGACGAAATAGACCGCCTACTGGATAATTGTGATGTTCTAGAGCCTATCAACAATAAACTTTTCTCTTATCCTGCTACAGCCCAATTCCCAATAAACCTAGGACCAGCCATTCCAGACCCACTAGTTCACACCCGACCATTAGGCCAAATGGAGGAATGGTGGACCAATGACTGGCAATTCCAAAATATAGTTAATAGTCCCTATAGTTTTCTCCCACAGTTTGATCCAGAACCTGTCCCTAATCCGCCAATGAGCTATGAAAATTTAGCTGAGCTACATCAGTTTGGTGAAGAACTGATAGGCACCGGGAATAGGATCAGGGAAATGGGGGAGCAGATTTCTTGGAAGTACGACGAGAGGGAACGTCGTTACTGAAACTGCCAGTGGACCAAAAGATAGTAGGGGTTTGGAAAATTTTGTTTGTATTATAACTAATATAGTAAAACTGATTCTGTAAAATGGGCAATAAAACACTGTAAGATAAAAAGTGTGTATCGAAGCAGGTATAATATATGAAACAAAACAGAAGTCGAGGCATCGACAATTTTGACTATGTTTGCATGTTATGCTGATCTATGTGTTTTTCTGTGTATGTATCTGTAATTTTGATATTAATAATTAGACACTAATAATTTCTAATTAGCAGATGGAAAACGCCAATAGTGAACCAGTTAATGAAATAAATCAGTCTGAGCAAAATCAGGAAGAAAAATATATAACTAGACAAGATATTGAACACTTCATTGCTCAAGGGATAGCCAATGCTATTCCAGAAATCGTAGCTGCTGTTCAGAAACCTGCCGAACCACAATTAATTCCTAGTAAACGTATTCCGGAAGATAACGACAGTAACAGCATAAATGGAGGCGGCAATCATGACGATCATGATCCGCAACAGGCTCCACTCCCTAAAAGAATGAAAGCTGCAACGCCTGGTTGCACTTACAAAGAATTTCTTGCCTGTAAACCCACAGAATTTGCAGGTAATGAAGGGGCAACTGCAACACTGCGTTGGTTAGAGAAAACCGAGGCAGTAATTGCAATAAGTAAATGTGCTGAAGAAGATCAAGTGATGTATGCATCAAACTTGTTCAAAGAAGGGGCGTTAGAATGGTGGAACACGGTGCTACAAGCAAAAGGAAGAAGGGTGGCTTATGCAATGAATTGGGAAGAATTTAAGAGTCTTGTCGAAAGAAAATTCTGTCCCGAATACGAGAAGGAACAAATGGCAAATAAGTTCCTGAGTCATCGTATGCTAGGTGTAGACTGTCGAGGATATACTTCGACATTCTTCGAATATGCGAGAGTGGTACCTTCCCTGGCTTCGCCAGAACCAGTACTTATTTCCCGTTATATTTGGGGATTAATTGGAGAAATCCGTAACATCGTTAAAGCTGCGAGACCACGGACGATTTACGATGCTGTGGAATTAGCTAATACCTTAACCGATGAACTAGTCCGCACCAGAGAAGAAGATCGCAAGAAGGAAATGGCTCAGAAGATTACCCAAGGATTTCGTGTGGGTAATAATAGCAGTAAATTCAAGAAAAGAGGAACCGGGCAATACTTGTCACCTCCTTTCTGCAGAAATTGCAAAAAGAAACACTATGGACAGTGCAATATATTTTGCAACTTCTGCAAGGCAAAAGGACATCGGGAAGAAGACTGCAGAAGGAAAACAAGAATCTGTTATAACTGCGGAGAAACAGGGCATATCAAACCTGAATGTCCTAAGTTAGCCCAACCAGCAGACAATAAAACTAAAACGGCCGATGGAATAACTAAGAAAAATGCGCGTGCATTCCAACTGACCACTCAAGAAGCCGAACTTATTCCAGACGTGATAGCGGGTACGTTCTTAGTGCATAACGTCTATGCAAAAGTATTATTTGATTCTGGTGCAAACCAAAGTTTCATTAATACTGCATTCTGCCAAGCTCTTAACTTACCTCTAACTCACCTTAGGCAGATTTATACAGTTGAAAAGGCAGATGGAAATTCTGTCAACATAGATAAGGTTTTGCAAGAAGTAAAAATAGAATTATTAGGTCATAAGTTTTCTGCAAACCTGTTACCTATGAATTTAGCCGGATTCGATGTACTGTTAGGAATGGATTGGTTAATAGCCAACCATGCCCGAATCCTGTGTGATAAGAATTCCGTAGAAATCCGTACTCCCACAGGAGAAGTGATTCTAATCATAGGAGATAGACCTCAGAAGCCACTGAAATTCATTTCAGTAATGAAATTGGCTAGTTATTCAAGGAAACAAGAAATGGTGTATATGATTTATTTAATCATTAACACTAAAAGTAAGGAACTCCAGGACATTCCTATAGTTTCAGAATATCCAGATGTTTTTCCTGAAGAATTACCTGGTTTACCACCTGATAGGGAAGTAGAGTTTAGAATTCATTTAATTCCAAGTACTGCACCAATAGCTAGGACACCTTATCGATTAGCACCTACTGAAATGCTAGAATTGAAAAAGCAATTAGATGAATTACTAAGCAAAGGATTCATACAACCGAGTTCATCCCCTTGGGGTGCACCAGTGTTGTTTGTGAAAAAGAAAGATGGATCAATGAGAATGTGTATCGATTATAGGGAATTGAATAAGGTTACAATTAAGAACCAATACCCATTACCTAGGATTGATGATCTTTTTGATCAATTGCAAGGAGCTAGGTATTTCTCTAAGATAGATTTAAGATCAGGATATCATCAGTTGAAAGTGCAAGAGGAGGACATACCTAAAACTGCTTTTAGAACTAGGTATGGTCATTATGAGTTTACAGTCATGCCCTTTGGATTAACAAATGCCCCAGCTGCATTTATGGACATGATGAATAGAATCTGTAAACCATACTTGGATAAATTTGTAATCGTGTTCATTGACGATATACTTATTTATTCCAAAAGTCAGAAGGAACATTGTGAGCACTTGCATACTCTCTTAACTTTGTTAAGAAAGGAAAAGCTTTATGCCAAATTCTCGAAGTGCGAATTCTGGCTACAAGAAGTGCAATTTTTAGGTCATATGGTGAATCACGAAGGAATTCACGTAGATGCTGCTAAAATAGAAGCAATCACGAATTGGAAAGCTCCACGAACGGCTATGGAAGTTAGAAGTTTTCTAGGCTTAGCTGGATATTATAGACGATTTATTAAAGATTTTTCTAGGAAAGTTGTACCTTTAACTAAGCTAACCTGTAAAGTCGCTAAGTTTGAATGGGGATCTAGACAAGAGGAAGCTTTTAGGATTCTAAAGCACAAATTGACAAATGCTCCAATTTTAGCTTTACCCAAAGGAACTGAGGATTTTGAAGTATACTGTGATGCTTCAAAATTAGGATATGGATGTGTGTTGATGCAACGCAAAAAGGTAATTGCGTATGCCTCTAGGCAATTGAAAAAGCACGAAGAAAATTATACAACTCATGATCTAGAGTTAGGAGCCATAATTTTCGCCCTTAAGATCTGGAGACATTATCTGTATGGAAGTAAGTTTACTGTCTATACGGACCATAAGAGTTTAAGGTATATATTTGGGCAAAAAGAGTTAAATATGAGGCAAAGAAGGTGGATGGAAATCTTAAGTGATTACGACTGTGATATTCAATATCACGAAGGAAAGGCGAACGTAGTTGCCGACGCCTTAAGTCGTAAATATCATGAAAAACAAAAGTGAGTCCGTGCTCTTAGGTTAAATCTACAATTAGATTTAATGGAACAAATAAAGGAAGTTCAAGAAACGGCAATCAAGGACGATGCAGAAGGAATGAAAGGTTACCTAAAGGAATTAGAACAAGGAAAAGATGGAATTTGGAGATTCCACAAGAAACGAATTTGGGTACCTAGGCAAGGAGAATTAAGAAATAAGATTTTAGAAGAATCTCATAAATCTAGGTATACTGTACATCCAGGAAATAATAAGATGTACCAAGATTTAAGAAATAATTTTTGGTGGATAGGAATGAAAAAGGATATAGCCGAATACGTATCTAAGTGTTTAACCTGTTCACAAGTTAAAGCCGAACATCAGAAACCTTCAGGACTACTACAACAGTTAGAAATGCCTGTATGGAAATGGGAACTCATAACAATGGATTTTGTTACTAAGTTACCCAGAACCAGGAAAGGTAATGATGCTATTTGGGTAATTGTGGACCGATTAACCAAATCAGCTCATTTTCTACCAATGAAGGAAACCTTTAGCATGGAAAGATTAGCCAAGTTGTATGTAGATGAAGTAGTATCCTTACATGGAGTCCCACTCTCCATTGTATCGGATAGAGATAGTCGTTTTACTTCCCGTTTCTGGACAAGTTTCCAAGAAGCAATGGGAACTCGACTTAAATTGAGTACTGCATATCATCCTCAAACAGATGGACAAAGTGAAAGGACGATATAAACCCTAGAAGACATGCTCCGAGCATGTGTAATTGACTTTGGTGGTAATTGGGATAGCCATTTACCATTAATTGAATTCTCCTATAACAATAGTTATCATTCAAGCATCGAAGTTGCTCCATTCGAAGCACTGTATGGACGCAAGTGCAGAACTCCCGTTTGTTGGGCAGAGATAGGAGAAAGTCAGTTATCAGGACCAGAGATTGTGCAAGAAACTACTGACAAGATATCGCAAATCAAGGAAAGACTGAAGACTGCTAGAGATCGTCAGAAGAGCTATGCAGACAATCGCCGTAAGCCATTAGAATTCCGAGTCGAAGACAAAGTACTTTTGAAAGTATCTCCTTGGAAAGGAGTAGTAGATTCAGTAAGAAAGGAAAACTGAGTCCCAGATATGTTGGACCATTCCTAGTGATCCAACGAATAGGACCGGTAGCTTATCGTTTACAACTACCAGAAGAATTAGTTGGAGTACATGATGTGTTTCATGTATCCAATCTCAAGAAATGTTTATCAGATGAATCCCTGGTAATACCTCTTCAAGATATAGAGGTAAATGAAAAACTGAAATTCGTAGAGAAACCTTTACAAATAGAAGATCGGAAGATTAAGTTCCTCAAACATAAACGACTGGTGTTGGTCAAAGTCAAATGGGAATCCAAGAGAGGACCAGAATATACTTGGGAACTGGAATCAGAGATGAAACGAAAGTATCCTCATCTATTTCAGTAAATCTCGAGGACGAGATTTTTCTCAAGGTGGGGAGGATGTAACAACTGCCACTAAAATTAATAGTTAGGACAATAATTAGTTAATAAGGAAACCCTAATTAAGACACCCAAGTAATTTTGCACTAGCCCTAAAATTTTCAGAATGATCGGAATCAGGATCAGGGCCCCTAAAACTCAAGGGGGCAAACCCTAGTTGATAATTATCCTAATTAAAACGTTGCTAACAGCTGATTGGTTGAAATTGTTGATTCATGCAAGCTACTCCCGTGCATGGCAAGTCTAGGTTTTATAGGTATCCCTTACGGACCGTAAGGGATCAGGCTTACGGTCCGTAAGCAAGGCCAAATTTTGGCTATAAATAACCGACCTTGGGACTTGCACAGGGGAATTAAAACGACGTAAAACACTTTTGTGTACGTCGAGTTCAGGCCAATATATCACAATTAAACACACACGATCACGAGGTGCTGCCGCAATCAGGGTAATAACTCGATCGCTATTACGATTCAACGTCCGATCGATTATAACTATCCAACGATTGTCCGAGTGCTGCTCAAATTGAGCTTGTACTTTGTTATTCATTGTGATTTCGACTTGAATGTTTGAGTGCTGTTCGAATTTGGACTATGCTCTGTCACTCGTTGTGAATCCATTGAATTGTTAAGTATTGCACTTGATAATAGTTGTGAGGGTTTAATCTCGTGAATTGACGTAACTGCTGAATTAGTTACTAATCCCGTTTGTGTGTGAATTGTTATTTAAATTAGGTTAGAAGGCTAATCAGTAAAGCTTATACTCTGCTCGTAAATCTGCAATGTGAGTCATTCTCTTTTTCTCACAGTTTGTGAGTCATTCTCTTTTTATCAACTGTTTTACAAAACTCCAAATTATTTTCAAAGTTATAATTACAGGGATTAAGTCTATGTAATCACCAAAGTACAGCCGGTATGTGGGGTTTTGTATACATTACTTGTTTCCCGTCACACTTGGACAACGAGTTAGCCAAGGGGTGATCTGACCACAGTCACAGACACCATTTGGACAACGAGATAGCCAATGGGTAGTCGAGTGACAAGTACTGTGGGTAGTTGGTTTGATATCAGAAACATTGTAATTCCCCTTAATACTGTAGATTATAACAAATGTGTCGTTTTAAGTAAAATGAATGATTCACTCAGTATTTCCCTGCTGACAAAACCTTTTTCAAACATGTTTCAGGTGATATGGTATGAGCAAAGAAAAGTGCCGTGGAGCACTCCCAGCTTAGAAAAGTGGCTCAATGTAAATAAATAAATGAACATGTTTTGAAAATAAAGATTTCCCTGAGAAATCACAGTATTGTAAATTTTGGGAATTTATCCCTAAATTATGAAACGAGCAGTTTAAATTATTAAGAGATCCTGTTTTAAAAAGACTTCCGCTGTCGCCTAAATCAAATACCACGGGATTCCTGTCCCGCGGCTCCTGAAACGGGTCAAACCGGGTCGGGGGTCGTGACAATGGGATAGGTGTAACTCTATAGTTTTAACTTGGTTCTTGAATTCTATTAGTGAAGAGTTATATATGGGGAATGTCTTTGCTAAATTGGCTAGTGATGTTTGGTCAGATTTAAAGGAAACTTATAACAAAGTTGATAGATCGGTTGTGTTTGATTTGTATCAGAAAATTAATTCGTTTAGTCAAAATGGATCTACTGTGTCTGAATATTATCATAAGTTGAATGTTATGTGGGGACAGCTCGATCAGATTTTGCAATTGCCTGCCTGTTCTTGTAATGCTGCCAAGGATTTCAACGATTTTAATCACATGATAAAATTGATGCAGTTTTTAATGGGTTTGGATAATATGTATCAAGGGGTTAGAACTAATATTTTGATGAAAGAAACTTACCAACGGTTAAAGAAGCGTTTGCTATAGTTTCTAGAGAGGAATCTCATAGAAACTATAGTGGTGGTAATAAGAAAAATCAAAACATAGCCTTTGTTTCTAAAGTCAGTCCACCTGTTGAGTTCAAGAAAACTAATAAAGTTTCAAACCAAAATCTAAAATGTACTCATTGTAAGAAGGTTGGACATACAATCGATAAATGTTTTGAAATTATTGGATACCCGTCTTGGATGAAATTCAAAGGCAGTCAAGGTAGACGGGCAGGTGTAAGTAACAACAATTCTGTTGATAATTCTGAAGTTGTAGTGAATACTTTGACTAGTGATCAAATTACCAGGTTGTTAAGTTTGCTGAGTGATAAGTCTAGTGAAGGTCGTCAAAGCTGCAATGTTTTAGGTTGTTATACTGTGTTTTGTTTTAATACTGCCTTAAGTGATCAGAATAAGACTGGTTGGATAGTGGACTCAGGAGCTAATCAACACATGATTAAAGATGAAACTAATCTAACTAATGTTGTTAATGTGTCTGAGTTTAATATTAAAATTAAACATCCAAATGGAACAAGTGCACTTGTTACTAAGATTGGGGATTTAAGATTGGCTGATAAGGTTGTTTTAAAGGTTGTGTTTGTAGTTCCTGAGTACAATATTAATCTTATTTCTGTACACAAGTTAGCTAGAGATAACAAACTATATGTAGGGTTTGATGAGCATACATGTTTTATACAGGACTTACAAACCAAGAAAGTCCTGGTGACTGGTAGTCAGGTTGATGGGTTATATTTTTGTGGCAGTCTATGTCTTTCTAATAAGGTGTGTTATAATAGTAGTAGTGTTTCTAATCTATGGCATGCAAGGTTTGGTCATCCTTCAGATAATGCATTAAATATTTTTAAACATAAACTAAATGTTAAAACTGACAGTACCAAACCTTGTGAAGTTTGTCATAGAGCTAAGCAACATCGTGAACCCTTTCCTTTAAGTAATCATACAACAACTGAACTTGGGGAACTTGTACATCTTGGTGTATGGGGTCCATATAAAGTTCATAGTAAAGAGGGGTTTAGGTACTTTTTAACAGTTGTTGATGATTACTCAAGGGCTGTGTGGATAAGTCTTTTGAAGTCTAAAAGTGAAGTGTATGAAAGTGTTTTTGAGTTTGTCAATATTATTAAGACTCAGTTTAAAAAAAAATGTTAAGTGTTTACGGAGTGATAATGGGACTGAGTTTGTTAATCATCAAATGAATGTTTTTTTTGTAAAGCCAAAGGTATTGTTCAGCAGACTTCATGTACTTATACTCCACAACAAAATGGGGTTGCTGAACGAAAACATAGGCATTTGCTAAATGTTGCTAGAGCATTACTTTTTCAGAGTAATCTACCTTTTAGATTCTGGTCTGATTGCATATTAACTGCTGCTTATTTGATAAATAGGACTCCTTCCTCGGTGATAGGTGGTAGAACTCCATATGAGCTCGTGTATGGGTTTGAACCTTTTTTGGATCATTTAAGGGTGTTTGGTTGTCTGGGGTTTTGTACTGTTTTAAATGAACACGATAAACTCAGTAGTAGAGCTGAGAAGTGTGTCTTTATTGGGTATTCGAATGAAAAAAAGGCCTATAAAATGTTTAGTCTTGATAATAAAAAGAATTGTTTTCAAGAGATGTAAAGTTTTTTGAATCAGTTATACCTTTTAAAGATGAACTGAACTTTGGTTCAATGAATGAAAACAGTAATATCGATATAACATGTCACACCCTGGCTTTGCGGAAGCGTGGTTAATTTGGTGTGACTTCTTAATACCATAGCTTAATCATAACAAAGCTATATGAATTAAAAATATGCAAGATCATCCATTAAAATAAAATAGTGAAACATTGTCTTAATGGGTTAACACCCAACAACCATAACCTTGTCTAAACATTACAAATGCAAACTTAAAATAAGCATGGTTCAGGGACTGTGACTTGTCCAGGAAAGAGTCACAAGCCTCGAACCCTGGATGACCTCGGGCCTAATGCAGCGGAAAACAAGCCATACCGCGCCAGATCGTTAATTTCCTGAAATACATGTAAGTTGAAAAATCAACAATAATGTTGAGCGAGTTCATGCGAAAGTGCGTAAACAAACCTTTATCTTTATCAAAAACCTGGTATGTAGCAAATAAGGAAAAAGAAAAGAGATCACCAATGGTTTGCAAGGCCATTGATATGTGTGAAGTGCAAGTAGGGATGACTCAAACCTAGCGAATTTATGCGTCGGGCACTAAGTCACCCCGAGGTCCGTTATGCTGGACCTGGGGCTGGGCTCGCTACACCCAGATAGATCTACCGCTCCTGTCCCTTGGTCCTACTACGAGGATTAATGGCCTCAAGTTGTGCCTACCCACTCACATGATCTGAGTAACAAACCTCCTTACGCTAACCATACCATGTATAAACATATTCATAATCATTGTAACATGTATTTCACCCCCGCAGTTTATAAAACTGAAAACAGTTAAGAGAAAAGGGGGACATGAACTCACAGTGAGTGCGTCACAATACCAAGTAATCCAAATATCCAACTGCTGCGCAACGACCTACATGTGCTAATTCTATTAGACGGATGGCCGTGCCTTAGCTTTATAGTTTAATTTTTCGGGAAACGGTTAGACAACCGTTCCGTGTATATACTTGGTAGAAAATCTCCTTCCCAAGGATGGGGGAATTAATACATGCGTGTTTATAACATTAAGTCTCACTTAATATATTTTATTTCTCATTCCAAAGTATAATTATTTTTCTCAAAAATAATATATTTTCTCTTCACATAATATTTTCCAAAATAATACGTTGACAATATCCGCATTTATGAATATTTCCGGATAAAGCGTAAGTTACGTTTTGGCGATTAAGCGGTAATAGTAATTACCGTTGTAACTTATATGTTTGTCGTATAAGCGTTGGTATTATTTTGGGTTTGACAAAGTTAGTAAATATTATTTTTACTCTAAAAATAATATTTATATATTTTCACAAAATAATCATAAACAGTGTGATGAAAAATATATTTATCGAATAAATATTTATCACTTTTAGTTTTTGTGAAAATCCCACCTCCGAATATTTAATAAATAAAGTCATGGCGAAATATATTTTGAAAACATTTCAAAAATAATTCTAACACTTGTAAATAATTCTAAGTGTTAGATTTTTAGAAAATTTCGCCAGAGTTTCCTCTGTAACTGGAGGTGGCCACGCTTTCAAGCGTATCATTTTCTTTTACAAAATCATTCCAACAATTCTTCAAATCAACCAAATCAATTTCCGATACTTCAAACTAGTTTTCAACACTTCAAACTTGTAGACTAGTATGTAAAATCACAATATTACATGAACTTGTAGTTTTTCTAAAACTATTGTGTAGATCTCGTTATATTTAGTGGATCTATATATATAGTAGTTTAGTCTTGTAAAAACCCCGTTTTTAGAACAAATCATCCTTTACAACTTCCCGAAAATTTTTATAAAAATTGTTATTTTGTCGGATCTTTTGTTTCACAAGTGTTCATACACTTGTAGTTTATAAAAATCATCTTTGTTAACATGTTATCCAACTTATATAAAACATGATTTTCTCGACACTTGGTTCTACGAATGTACCACTTGTACATACGTAGATCGGCTCGTTTTAAATACTATTTTACATGTCAAAACACTTTTACACAAGTTCATGTTTCCCGTGTGGTGGAGTTTCACCTTTTAACCCTTGTACAAAAGAAACAAGTGTATGTCAAGATTCGGGATCTTAACAAAGTCGGGTTAAACGATGATAAGAGCCACCACATCGTAGATCGGGCCTCAACAATCAACATATTCAAATACTACGACATTTACACAAGACATGACCTTTTATCCAATGATTTTCATGTTTTAGTAGACTTTTTAGATTCAAAAGGTGGGTTACCGACTTTTAACCGTTAAAAATCCTTTTAACCACTTTAGATACGATCAAGAACAAGTTTTAAATGTTATACCTCTAGCTCGGGGCTAGGGAAGAATCTAGTCGGAAAAGGCGTGGATAAAAGCAAATGAACGAGGTCTTTCAATTTCCGTTTGCTTCCGGCTTCCTCGTACGTGATCCCTGACACTAGTATATGCTCGGAATGGCAAGACACGAACTCGAAAATGGATGGATGGTGGTGGGTATGTTCGGCCGAGAGGGAGGGGGCAAGGAGGGAGAGAGAGTGATGTTGGTTTTTGTGTGAGTCTTGTGTGTGTGTGTGTTTATATAGAGAATTTTAGCGCTATCGTCCATCGGTTTCATGCTCTAGATATCCACGAAATCTAATAAAATAATAAAAAGTTGTACTCCCTTGGTCCCACCTAGTTGGCCGATTCCATTGAGGGGGAATGCCATCCGGTTCGATCTCGATTGTTCAGTTAGAGTTTAGTTTGGTTAAGTCGGTTAACTTTAGGGATTAACCCCGTTAGTTGTTTAATGCGTTATAAAGCGGGTGTTAGGGTAATCAGGGACCCTAACTGGCTCAGAAAAATACCAATAATATTTCTGGCAATATTTTTATGTTCCGGGTATAGTCCGGTTGTTCGGTCGG
The DNA here is from genome assembly GCF_002127325.2 of Helianthus annuus. Classification (NCBI taxonomy): domain Eukaryota; kingdom Viridiplantae; phylum Streptophyta; class Magnoliopsida; order Asterales; family Asteraceae; genus Helianthus; species Helianthus annuus. The sequence continues at coordinate 1,611,413 of NC_035433.2, forward strand.
ATAGTAATTCGTTAAAGTGCTTAAGTAATCCTTTAAGCGTTGTAATTAATATTTTTAGCGACACAATTTATTCTGCAAAGTGTCAGGAATATTTTCTCATGTTTTGGCACTTTATTAGTTAGCTAGAAGCTAGTATGTTGATAAAAGTGCTGTGTTTCGTGCTTAGAGTACGTTTTAGGCACATCCAATCTCTAAATCTTATTCCTAGAGACGCAATTATACAACCCTTGTATTCCTACACACACTATGGGTGTAGTAAAATATTTCTGGCTCATTCAGGCCTTTAGAGGCAGTGTCTGCCTGATGCTGGCTATATCAGCATGTCAAATAGGTTATCCGTTCAAATGCTACTGTGCTTTTGTGCATCACGTTTGTCACTAAGGTTTAGTAAATAAGTAATGTAGTGACAGGAAATCAAAGTATAATGCAGATATGTACAAGTATCAACAATCAAGTAGCAGTCTATCAGAAATCTCAGTTAAGCACAGTAATTAGGCAACAATTAATAGTTAATTAAGTCGTACGGATACCTGGTTTAGTGAGGGTTGTCACATTCTCCCCCCGTTAAATAAATTTCGTCCCGAAATTTTAAATTCTGCTTGTAGAAGCAGGGTTCTCAGGAAATAAGTGGGGGTATTTCTCTTTCATTCGGTCCTCACGCTCCCAGGTGAATTCAGGACCATGTCTAGCATTCCATCGAACTTTGACGAGCTTGAAACTGCTCCGGCGGGTCTTGTTAACTTTCCAATCTGTGACCTCGACAGGTTCTTCAACGAAGTGGAGCGTGTCATCAATATGAATTTCGTCGGTAGGAATGGCAACGTTAACTTGAGTTGGACTTCTCTTCAGATTGGATACATGAAATGTATCGTGAACATTATTCAGTTCGGCAGGTAGATCCAACTTGTATGCTACGGTCCCAATTCTTTCCAAAACCTTGAAAGGACCAATGTAGCGCGGATTCAACTTCCCACGCTTCCCAAAGCGTGCCACACCCTTCCAGGGTGATACCTTCAATAAAACCATATCCCCAACCTCAAACTCCTGAGGTTTCCTTTTCAGATCTGCGTAGGTCTTCTGACGGTCACGGGCCGCACTAATGCGATCTCGGATTTGCGCGATCTTATCTGTAGTTTCCTGAACTACGTCGGGACCTACCAATTGTCTATCACCTGCGTCAGACCAACAGAGCGGCGACCTGCACTTGCGCCCATATAATGCTTCAAACGGCGCGGCACCAATACTGGTGTGGTAGCTGTTGTTGTATGAAAACTCAACCAGAGGTAAATGCTTATCCCAGCTACCACCTAAATCCATCACACATGCTCTCAGCATGTCCTCCAACGTCTGAATCGTCCGCTCACTTTGACCGTCGGTCTGCGGGTGAAAAGCTGTGCTCATATTCAGCTTTGAGCCAAAAGCTTCCTGGAAGGATTGCCATATCCTCGATACGAACCTCCCATCTCTATTAGAAATAATCGAGAGAGGTACTCCATGGCGTGTAACAATCTCTCTCATGTAGATTTCAGCCAATTTGCTTGTATGATCCTTCTCGCGGATAGGCAAGAAGTGTGCTGACTTTGTTAAGCGATCCACTATCACCCAGATAGTGTCATGGCCTTTTGGCGTTCTTGGCAACTTCGTAATAAAATCCATGGAGATTTCTTCCCACTTCCACTGGGGAATTTTCGGTTGCTGCAGAAGTCCTGAAGGCTTCTGGTATTCCGCCTTAACTTTGGCGCAAGTTAAACATTTGCTCACGTAAATAGCAACATCGCCCTTCATCCTGGGCCACCAGTAATAATCCTTGAGATCCTGGTACATCTTATCCGCTCCAGGGTGGATAGAGTACCGCGACTTGTGAGCTTCATCAAAGATAACCTCTTTTAAACCACCAAACAGAGGAACCCAAATCCTTTTCCCAAAACACAATGTTCCTTCCCTGTTTGGCACCAAAATCTTCTCCATCCCACGGAGATATTCTTCCTCAAGGTTTCCCTCCTTGAGAGCTTCCTTCTGTGCTGCACGAACGCGTGAGGAAAGGTCGGTTTGAATTATCATTTCCATAGCCCTAACCCTTATGGGCTTGATTCTCTCTTTACGACTTAGGGCATCAGCGACCACATTCGCCTTCCCTGGATGATACTTGATCTCGCAGTCGAAATCGTTCAACAACTCGACCCATCGTCTTTGCCTCATATTCAACTCCTTCTGATTGAATATATGCTGAAGGCTCTTGTGATCTGTGAAAATTGTACACTTCGTACCGTAAAGGTAGTGTCTCCAGATCTTCAAGGCAAAAACCACTGCGCCTAGCTCCAAATCATGCGTGGTATAGTTCTTTTCGTGCACTTTCAGTTGGCGTGATGCGTAGGCGATAACCTTTTGACGCTGCATCAACACACAACCCAATCCTTGACGCGATGCGTCGCAGTATACCATGAAATCGTCAGTACCTTCTGGTAGAGCTAAGATCGGCGCGTTACAAAGCTTATCCTTCAATATCTGAAACACCTCATCCTGTTTGATTCCCCAATCAAACTTCTTATCTTTCTGCGTGAGGAGTGTCAACGGTTGAGCGATCTTTGAAAAGTTCTCGATGAACCTTCGATAATAGCCAGCCAAACCCAAGAATTGTCGAATCTCAGTTGGCGTCTTTGGCGTTTCCCAATCTTTGATCGCCTCAATCTTGGTTGGATCCACGTGGATTCCATCTCCATTCACCACGTGCCCAAGGAATTGCACTTCTCTTAGCCAAAACTCACACTTAGAGAACTTGGCGTACAATTGTTCCTTCTTTAGTAGCTCCAGAATAGCTCTAAGATGCTGCTCGTGCTCAGCCTTCGTCTTTGAATAAATCAAGATGTCATCGATGAATACGATCACGAACTTATCCAAGTACGGCTTACAAACTCGGTTCATCAAATCCATGAACACTGCAGGTGCGTTTGTCAAACCAAACGGCATAACCAGAAACTCGTAATGCCCATATCGAGTTCTGAAAGCTGTCTTCGGGATACTCTCCTCCTGTATCCGTAGCTGATGGTATCCGGATCGAAGATCGATCTTTGAATAGAAGCTTGAACCTTGAAGCTGGTCGAACAGATCATCGATTCTTGGCAGGGGATACCTATTCTTGATCGTCAGCTTGTTCAACTCTCTGTAGTCAATGCACATACGGAAACTACCGTCCTTCTTCTTCACAAACAAAACTGGAGCTCCCCAAGGCGAGAAGCTTGGTCGGATAAAACCCTTGTCTAACAACTCTTGAAGTTGTGTCGACAGTTCTTGCATCTCAGATGGAGCAAGTCTGTAGGGTGCCTTAGCCACAGGCGCAGCGCCTGGAACTAAGTCGATGCGAAACTCCACTTGCCTTTGAGGTGGCAAGCCAGGCAAGTCTTCTGGAAAGACTTCTGGGTAATCCCTCACGACAGGGATGTCTTCGATCTTCGGCTCAGCAGCCTTCTTATCCACAATGTGTGCTAGAAAAGCAACACATCCTTTCCTCAAACACTTCCTTGCTTTCAGGCAGCTAATCATCCTTAACGGCGTCTCACGCTTCTCCCCATGAACAACAATGGTCTCACCATCATCGGTTGGGATACGAATAATCTTCTCGTGACAAACTATCTCTGCCTTGTTACTCGATAACCAATCCATCCCTACTACCACGTCGAAGCTTCCCAACTGGACTGGTAGTAGATCTAGAGCGAACTCACGCTCTCCTAATTCGATTACGCAACCTCGAATCACTTCGTTAGCTTCTACTAACTTCCCATTTGCCAATTCAATCGAGTATGGAATATCTAACTTACTAGCGGCTAAACCAAGCATGTTCTTAAATTCTAACGATACGAAGCTATAATCGGCACCAGTATCAAACAAAACGGATGCATAGCGTTGGTTTACAGGGAACGTACCAGTGACAACGTTGGGATCCTGGCGCGCTTCCCTGGCTTCCATGTTAAACACTCTTCCGCGTGCCTGGGTTAATTCTGGGCAATTCCTCTTGTAATGCCCTTGATCTCCACAATTAAAACATCCAGGCCTCTGCCCGTTTCCACCATTGTTTCCAACTTGATGGTTTCCCTGGTTCCGATTCATGGCGCCCGCTTGGTTAGCATTATTAACACGGTTCCCATCACCTCCCTGATTTCCTTGTGGGCGGTTCCCAGCACCACCACGGTTGTTCCTATTCCCATTTCCTCCTTGGCCTCCCCGGCCAGCATTAGCCCAACAAAAATCCTTCGTATGACCAGTCTTCCCACATGATTCACAAACTCTTAGGCTGCAACGACCAGAGTGATGTTTTTGGCATGAGTTGCACTTGGGGTGTGCACCCATGTATCCCTTCCCTTTCTTTCTACCACCAGCTGAATCTTGAGCTGGCGCATTCGATTCTCCCTTTTTAACCACCATCCCGGTGCTCTGCTTGAAACTCGAAAACTTTCGCTTATTACCACCAGATGACTCCACATGAGTCTCTTTCTTCTTGGGCTCAACCCCATCAAACTTGTTCAACCGAATCGCCTCTTCGGTGAGAGCCACACTCAGATCAATGGCTTCTGTGATGGTTGCAGGTTTGGAAGAAGTCACCATGCTGATTATCTGAGGAGCCAATCCCCAGATGAAGCGTTCAATCCTCTTGAACTCCGGTGTAACCATGTAGGGTACCACGTGCGACAAATCGTGGAACCTCTGGACATACTCAGCTATCTTGGATCCTTCCATCTTTAGGTGCCAGAATTCGGTCTCTAACCTCTGAATTTCAGCACGAGAACAGTACTTCTTGCGCATGAGCTCTTTCAACTCTGTCCAGGTCAGTGCGTAAGCTGCGGCTTCGCCAAGGGTCTGGACCTGTAGATTCCACCAGGATAGGGCTCCATCCACAAATAGCCCTGAGATGTAAGTGACTTGCTGATCCACAGCGCACTTGCTCATGCGAAGTACGGACTCGGTCTTCTCTGCCCAGCGGACGAAAGCAACAGCACCACCTGTGCCGTCGAAGTTTATGGGCTTACAGTCCAAGAATTGTTTGTAGGTGCACCCTGCACATACATTACATCATAGGAACGGCATTAGCATCTGCTAAAGGAATCCGTTTAGGCCATGGTATGTCTTAATGACTTAGGGTTACCATGAGGAGGATTTTGGTTGCCGTTAATGTTCGAGCTACTTCCGCTTGGTCCTCCTTGCGAGGCAGCATATTGAGCAATGGCGGCAGCAATAACTTGCTGTAGTTCGTCCTGAGTAGTAGGCATCGGCTGAGGTTGTCGTCTCGGCGCCATCTTCTAAAGATGTGTACGTTGGTCAGGCCATAATAAAGCGTACGTATATAGTAATAATAATAGCACTTAACATCTCATGTTATCAATATATCACACACAACATCCCATGTCCCAACATCCCATGTCACAAATATCATACATACAACATCCCATGTCCCAACATCCCATGTTGCAAATATCATACATACAACATCCCATGTCCCAACATCCCATGTTGCAAATATCATACATACAACATCCCATGTCCCAACATCCCATGTTGCAAATATCATACATACAACATCCCATGTCCCAACATCCCATGTTGCAAATATCATACATTCAACATCCCATGTCCCTACATCCCATGTCACAAAAATATAAATAAGAAATCAAGTGCATCAGATATGGTGAGAATACCGCGATTGTTATATATATCGAGACCATAATGTGGTAAGTATATCAGTACGTCACTGTATCATACAATCACAAATCAAATAGGGGCTACATCACCCCTGTCAAAAACAATATCACATCAGTGTCACATACATCCAATACATCAACAAATATCAACAAAAATCAGTATCGTCAGATGGTCTCCAAAAGGCTGTGCAGTCACAATCGCGGTCGTCTCACCATCGCCTACCACTATGGTACCAATGAGCCCTATGCGGATGGGGGTGGAGGAGGGGGAAAGTGAGCGTAAAGTAAGCGGCGTAAATGAAGCCAATCCTCCTCCATCGCCTGCTGAGTGCGAATAACAGATGCAATCTGCTGCTCCATAGTCGTAAGTCGGGCAGCAAAGTCAGGAGGTAATGATCGAAAAGGCTGAAAAGATGAAGATGTCTGACCAAGATATGGACCAAAAGATAGCTGAGCTCTCTCGAGCTCCTGGAGTCGCTGTGTATGGGAATCATGCTGATGGACAAAGGACATCAAGACGTCCTCTATGGTATGTCCCATATGGAATGGATGATATGGATCAGTGGGTGGCATCGGTGAGGAAGATGACCAAAGCAGTGGCATGCTGGTGGGATCGAATGGTGCTACATGAACAGAAGATGGAACAGGTGTCATCTGAGGTACGAAAGGCATAGGCATCGGTATGTGCCCAAAGGGGTGGGCTGAAGAGCCCTCTCCAGGCCCTGCTGGAGGTACAAACGGTGGGATCTGAAACGAAAAATCAGTATGATGTGCCTCAGTGTGATGTGGTGGAAGCGGTGGAACATCCTCGTCAGCCGGTATCCAACCGTGCTGAGCCTCCTCATCGGGCGGATCCATATGCTCTGCGAATAGAGCGTGCTCAGGCTCAATGGGTACAGGATCAAAAGGAGCAATAACAGGATCAACATGATCAATATGATGGTCGACAGGGACGTCAACAATCAAAGGTAGGTCAACGAAAGGATCAACAGCATGATCAGCAACTAATAAAGGGACATCATCAACAGGAAGATCGCCAACTGGCGGGTCAACCAAAACGGGCTCAACAGGTACGTCGGCATGTACCAAGTCATGCTCATGTACAGGATCGAAAGCAGTTGCCTGCTCTGGGGCTACGGCAGGCTCTGGGTCGTCAAAAGCCATGTCAAAATCAAACTCTGGATCAAAGGGATCGATAGGATCGACGGGATCTACAGGGTCCTCCATATGATGGTCCATAGGTATATACTCAATGTCGCGGTCAGGATCAAATCCTGGAGGAAAAACGGGATCGGAGTCCTCAATATCGTCGTGCTCAAATACAAGGCTCGGAATGGGGGCGGCAGAAGATGCCTGATCAGGGTCCGAGTCATGAACAAAATGCTGAATGCTCACCTCGTGAGACGGAGCAGAAGCCACATACTCAAAAGAGTCCGGGACTGGTGAGTGGACGGGCGAGTCTCCAGCTGGGGCATCAGCAATCATCAAGAGACCGCCAGCGGGTAAAGGGGCTGCATCAGGAACCTCGTCCTCAAAAGGCTCGTCCTCGTAGAGATCAATGTCGCCGTCAGCCTCGGCGTTTGGTAATAGCTCGTGTGCTGGATAAGAAGCAAGATGAATCGGAGCTGGAATCACAACAAGGGGAAGATACTCAGCAGGATCGCCATCAATAGGCTCATAGGCACCCTCAGGTAAAGCGAAGGGCAAGGAGTCATCAGTATGCTCATCAATGCCGTCGGGTAGAGCGAACGGCTGGAAGTCATCATCATCCGTGCTCGTGTAGTCTGAGGTATGCACCTCATGCTCCGATGACACAATGTCATCCGACACTATGGGTAGAGGTCCGGTGGTATCTGAGTCTCCGGTGCCTGATGTATCCATGTGTCTGTAACACAATCACAAGTATGCACAAATAATCAGTAAATCAGGTAATCACATAAGTTACCAAATAATAGTCACATAATTCTCCTAGTCCCACTAGCCTCCCAGCCTCCCAGACTGTCCTTCCTAGTCCCACTAGCCAACTTTCCCAGCCTCCCAGACTGACTCCCTAGTCCCACTAGCAAATTCTCCCAGCCTCCCAGACTGACTCCCTAGTCCCACTAGCAAATTCTCCCAGCCTCCCAGACTGACTCCCTAGTCCCACTAGCCAACTACCTCGATCCATTAGATCGAGCCTCGGCCTCCCAGACCGAGCCTCAGTCTCCCAGACCGAGCCTCAGCCTCCCAGACTGAGCCTAAAAATAATAAATAAAATATGCTCAACATTTGTTTATAAAAAGGTTTTGGATCTGGACTTAAGTGGTATGCAGTAAAAATGTTTTCGTGAGAGCCCTAGTGATCATAGTCTAGACTCGAGAAGGAATCCTAGTTCGCTATGATCAGAGCTCTGATACCAAGCTGTCACACCCTGGCTTTGCGGAAGCGTGGTTAATTTGGTGTGACTTCTTAATACCATAGCTTAATCATAACAAAGCTATATGAATTAAAAATATGCAAGATCATCCATTAAAATAAAATAGTGAAACATTGTCTTAATGGGTTAACGCCCAACAACCATAACCTTGTCTAAACATTACAAATGCAAACTTAAAATAAGCATGGTTCAGGGACTGTGACTTGTCCAGGAAAGAGTCACAAGCCTCGAACCCTGGATGACCTCGGGCCTAATGCAGCGGAAAACAAGCCATACCGCGCCAGATCGTTAATTTCCTGAAATACATGTAAGTTGAAAAATCAACAATAATGTTGAGCGAGTTCATGCGAAAGTGCGTAAACAAACCTTTATCTTTATCAAAAACCTGGTATGTAGCAAATAAGGAAAAAGAAAAGAGATCACCAATGGTTTGCAAGGCCATTGATATGTGTGAAGTGCAAGTAGGGATGACTCAAACCTAGCGAATTTATGCGTCGGGCACTAAGTCACCCCGAGGTCCGTTATGCTGGACCTGGGGCTGGGCTCGCTACACCCAGATAGATCTACCGCTCCTGTCCCTTGGTCCTACTACGAGGATTAATGGCCTCAAGTTGTGCCTACCCACTCACATGATCTGAGTAACAAACCTCCTTACGCTAACCATACCATGTATAAACATATTCATAATCATTGTAACATGTATTTCACCCCCGCAGTTTATAAAACTGAAAACAGTTAAGAGAAAAGGGGGACATGAACTCACAGTGAGTGCGTCACAATACCAAGTAATCCAAATATCCAACTGCTGCGCAACGACCTACATGTGCTAATTCTATTAGACGGATGGCCGTGCCTTAGCTTTATAGTTTAATTTTTCGGGAAACGGTTAGACAACCGTTCCGTGTATATACTTGGTAGAAAATCTCCTTCCCAAGGATGGGGGAATTAATACATGCGTGTTTATAACATTAAGTCTCACTTAATATATTTTATTTCTCATTCCAAAGTATAATTATTTTTCTCAAAAATAATATATTTTCTCTTCACATAATATTTTCCAAAATAATACGTTGACAATATCCGCATTTATGAATATTTCCGGATAAAGCGTAAGTTACGTTTTGGCGATTAAGCGGTAATAGTAATTACCGTTGTAACTTATATGTTTGTCGTATAAGCGTTGGTATTATTTTGGGTTTGACAAAGTTAGTAAATATTATTTTTACTCTAAAAATAATATTTATATATTTTCACAAAATAATCATAAACAGTGTGATGAAAAATATATTTATCGAATAAATATTTATCACTTTTAGTTTTTGTGAAAATCCCACCTCCGAATATTTAATAAATAAAGTCATGGCGAAATATATTTTGAAAACATTTCAAAAATAATTCTAACACTTGTAAATAATTCTAAGTGTTAGATTTTAGAAAATTTCGCCAGAGTTTCCTCTGTAACTGGAGGTGGCCACGCTTTCAAGCGTATCATTTTCTTTTACAAAATCATTCCAACAATTCTTCAAATCAACCAAATCAATTTCCGATACTTCAAACTAGTTTTCAACACTTCAAACTTGTAGACTAGTATGTAAAATCACAATATTACATGAACTTGTAGTTTTTCTAAAACTATTGTGTAGATCTCGTTATATTTAGTGGATCTATATATATAGTAGTTTAGTCTTGTAAAAACCCCGTTTTTAGAACAAATCATCCTTTACAACTTCCCGAAAATTTTTATAAAAATTGTTATTTTGTCGGATCTTTTGTTTCACAAGTGTTCATACACTTGTAGTTTATAAAAATCATCTTTGTTAACATGTTATCCAACTTATATAAAACATGATTTTCTCGACACTTGGTTCTACGAATGTACCACTTGTACATACGTAGATCGGCTCGTTTTAAATACTATTTTACATGTCAAAACACTTTTACACAAGTTCATGTTTCCCGTGTGGTGGAGTTTCACCTTTTAACCCTTGTACAAAAGAAACAAGTGTATGTCAAGATTCGGGATCTTAACAAAGTCGGGTTAAACGATGATAAGAGCCACCACATCGTAGATCGGGCCTCAACAATCAACATATTCAAATACTACGACATTTACACAAGACATGACCTTTTATCCAACGATTTTCATGTTTTAGTAGACTTTTTAGATTCAAAAGGTGGGTTACCGACTTTTAACCGTTAAAAATCCTTTTAACCACTTTAGATACGATCAAGAACAAGTTTTAAATGTTATACCTCTAGCTCGGGGCTAGGGAAGAATCTAGTCGGAAAAGGCGTGGATAAAAGCAAATGAACGAGGTCTTTCAATTTCCGTTTGCTTCCGGCTTCCTCGTACGTGATCCCCGACACTAGTATATGCTCGGAATGGCAAGACACGAACTCGAAAATGGATGGATGGTGGTGGGTATGTTCGGCCGAGAGGGAGGGGGCAAGGAGGGAGAGAGAGTGATGTTGGTTTTTGTGTGAGTCTTGTGTGTGTGTGTTTATATAGAGAATTTTAGCGCTATCGTCCATCGGTTTCATGCTCTAGATATCCACGAAATCTAATAAAATAATAAAAAGTTGTACTCCCTTGGTCCCACCTAGTTGGCCGATTCCATTGAGGGGGAATGCCATCCGGTTCGATCTCGATTGTTCAGTTAGAGTTTAGTTTGGTTAAGTCGGTTAACTTTAGGGATTAACCCCGTTAGTTGTTTAATGCGTTATAAAGCGGGTGTTAGGGTAATCAGGGACCCTAACTGGCTCAGAAAAATACCAATAATATTTCTGGCAATATTTTTATGTTCCGGGTATAGTCCGGTTGTTCGATCGGATAGTAATTCGTTAAAGTGCTTAAGTAATCCTTTAAGCGTTGTAATTAATATTTTTAGCGACACAATTTATTCTGCAAAGTGTCAGGAATATTTTCTCATGTTTTGGCACTTTATTAGTTAGCTAGAAGCTAGTATGTTGATAAAAGTGCTGTGTTTCGTGCTTAGAGTACGTTTTAGGCACATCCAATCTCTAAATCTTATTCCTAGAGACGCAATTATACAACCCTTGTATTCCTACACACACTATGGGTGTAGTAAAATATTTCTGGCTCATTCAGGCCTTTAGAGGCAGTGTCTGCCTGATGCTGGCTATATCAGCATGTCAAATAGGTTATCCGTTCAAATGCTACTGTGCTTTTGTGCATCACGTTTGTCACTAAGGTTTAGTAAATAAGTAATGTAGTGACAGGAAATCAAAGTATAATGCAGATATGTACAAGTATCAACAATCAAGTAGCAGTCTATCAGAAATCTCAGTTAAGCACAGTAATTAGGCAACAATTAATAGTTAATTAAGTCGTACGGATACCTGGTTTAGTGAGGGTTGTCACATAACAAACTTAAATTTTTTTGATATGTTTGATACCCCAGAACATCAGACATTCTCAACACCCGATGATGAAACAAATGGTCAAAACAATAAAGGGTCGGGGACACATGGGTCTCAGAGGTCAGTATTAGGAGATACGGATACTATGGGCGAGGCTCAAGGTGAGCAACCTAGTACGAGTGATGCCAATATTGATCAGGTTGAGCATGTGATGACTGACAGTGCTGAGGATCATACTTCTGAGGGTATGCAAACTGTTCAAATAGAGGTTCAACCCACACCTAGGAGGTCTACTAGGAGTTCTACGTTTCCTAGAAACTTGAATGATTATATTATTAAAGAAAAAGTTAAATATGGAATAGAAAAGGTTGTTAACTATTCAAATTTGTCTGCTGAACATAAATGTTTTATGTCTGCCTTAGATAGAAGCAGTGAGCCTAGAAATTTCTATGAAGCCTCCCAAGATCCGAACTGGGTATCTGCTATGAATGAAGAGATTGAAGCTCTTCATAGAAATGATACCTGGGATCTGGTAGAATTACCTTTTGGTAGAAGTTTGGTAGGCTGTAAATGGGTGTATAAAATAAAATATAAGTCAACAGGTGAGATAGAACGGTTTAAGGCCAGGCTTGTTGCTAAAGGGTTTAGTAAAAAACAAGGTGTTGACTTTGATGAAACGTTTTCTCCTGTTGTGAAATTAGTTACTGTACGATGTATTATATCTATTGCTGTTAATAATGACTGGAAATTATATCAGTTAGATGTTAATAATGCATTTCTATATGGTAACTTGAATGAAGATGTTTATATGTCTTTGCCTGATGGCTATTATTCTAAGGATGAAAAAAGAGTTTGCAAGCTTAAAAAGTCTTTATACGGGCTTAAACAAGCTCCTCGAATGTGGAATGAAAAACTAGCTACAGTGTTAACTGATATGGGATTTAGTCAAAGTAAATACGACTATTCGTTGTTTTTTAAAATTCACAAAGATGTTATTGTTTATTTGTTGGTTTATGTTGATGATATAGTTATAATTGGCAATTCTGTTCGTGAAATTGAATCTGTGAAACAAAAACTTAGCTCTAAGTTCTTAATTAAAGATCTAGGGGAGTTAAAGTATTTTCTTGGGATAGAAGTTATAAAACAAAGTTCTGGTGTGTGTTTATCCCAAAGGAAATATTGCTTAGAGTTATTAACAAGGTATGGCATGAGTGGGTGCAAACCTGTTAGTTGATAACATTACTGGTTATCAAAAACTAGTTGGCAAGTTGATTTATCTTGCACATACTAGGCCTGACATATCATACACTGTTCACTATTTGAGTCAATACATGCATAGTCCAACCCAAGGTCATTTAAAGATTGCTTTTAGACTGTTAAGATACCTGAAACAGTCTCCTGGAAAAGGAGTTTTACTTAGTAAAGGGTCCAACTTTAAGTTGTCAGCATATGCAGACTCAGACTGGGCAAAATGTCTTGAGTCTCGAAGGTCTGTTACTGGTTTTTGCGTATTTCTGGGAAACTCTTTAGTTTCCTAGAAAAGCAAAAAACAGGGTACTGTGTCTAGATCTTCAGCGGAAGCTGAATATAGGTCTATGTGCGCAGCAGCTTGTGAGGTTGTTTGGTTGAAAAATATTTTGCATGAATTAGATATTTCGGTTGAGCTACCTGTGTTTTTGCACTGTGATAATAGTGCTCCTCTATCCATAGCTGTTAATCCAGTGTTTCATGACCTAACAAAACATTTTGAAATCGATTTATTTTTCTTAAGAAATTTGATTTCGAAAGGTGTTATAAAAGCTGTTGGGATCCAATATGAGAAACAGTTAGCAGATTTAATGACAAAGGGGCTCTTAATTGGTCAACATAATGAGTTATGCTCTAAAATAGGTATGTATAATCCGTTTGGATATTAAATTGAGGCGGGGTGTTAAAAAGGCTGGTTAGTTTCCAATTTAATCTCTTTAATTTTATTTTTTAAACACTACTGATTCGTTTTATTTGATTTGTTAAATGCTGCTAAACATATTGCACTATTGGACTGCAGCTGATATTGGACTGCTGGTGATATTGGGCTATTGGACTGCTGCTGATATTAGACTGCTTTTGGGCTTAGTCTTCGATTGGGCTGAAGCCGGGTTGTTATAACAACCCGGGTGTTGTGGAGCGTAGTAATAAACAAAAGGTTATATATCTCAAAATAGTCCGTTCAGAATTAATTGTTCAGCAAAAAAGACTTTTAGTTCTCCAGAAGTTTCTCTCGTTTCTCTCTCTATAGTCACTTAGGGTTTCAATTGTTTTGGTCACTGATTCATCTTGTATTAGTGATTTTCTTGTGAGATCTTGTGAAGTTTGGTGATTATCTTGTTGATAATCATCGGTATTTGAGAGTTGAGAGTTTGTATCTGTTGTGTTCTTTGTCGATCTGTTCTTTGTTTTTACTTGTAATCGTCGGTTTACTTGGATAATAAAACCTTTGCTTTGAGTTCTTGTCGATTACAGTTTTTGATACTATTGTTTTCATAGTCTTCGAAAAGCAAAGAGTCTGCAGATGACAATGTATGCGCGTGATCTGCGTGGCGCAGAGAAAAGAGCATGGCAAATCTTTTTTAGAAAGATAAACACCTCCTAAGACGGTACTAGAGCCTGCATAGATACTTTTTTAGAAGAGCAGCGGAGTCAAAATCATGTGAACTTAGGCGGTGTTAGAGCGATAAAGTTAAAAACTCCAAAAGATATAATTTATTTTACAAGTACATAACTCATTTTTGTCTACTTTTTTAAGCCTTTTGTGTATAAAAATATGTAGAAGCCGTTTTAATAAAAAAAATAAAAATAAAATAAAAGAAGGTTTAAAAAAATTAAAAAGGTAAAAAAATATTATTTTTACAATTGTTTTTTTTGAAAGCCTTCTACATTGTTTATATGCAAAGGTTCTGAAATATAATAAGTAAAAATGAAATACTTTGTGAGTTTCTTTACATGTAAAGCCAATGATTCCTATTTTTTTTCGTGGTTACTCACTTTTTTGTGATTCCCTAATTAACCTTTGCCTTAAACACGTTATAATTCATTGAAGTCAATAGGGTGATTTCGAGCTAAGGCACGAACTAATCCGTTTAAGCATACAACGATTCCAGTACATGACAACTAGATCTTCAGGATCATGACATTATAGCCTAATGACATATTGGATGTGAGATAAGGCTTAGGGACCATTAGGTCCCGGGTTCGATTCTTACAAGGGGGTTTTTCTCAGATTTATTGGGTTTTCTTCTGAATTGGTGTATAGCCATTACAGCTTAGCGGAGATGGATATGATCGGGTGGTTCTACTCGTGACATGATAGTACTTCAGTGATCTAAATTTGTCGTTCAGGGAAAAAAAACAAAAACAAAAACAACTAGATCTTTAGGGTAGGCTTGAAGAATAAGGGGTGAGCATGAAATGGTGTTTCCGGGGCAGGAAGAACTGAGGGGGTTAGGAAGGGTGGGGAACTCTCATAGTTAGAGATTAAATCCGAATCCATGTTGTAGTATATACATATACAATATAGATTTATATATTATTTTGTTTTTTCGCATCTGGATCCTCATGATTTTAAAATCTTGTCATTTTCATCCCCGATCTTTGGTAAGAGGTTTGGCCCTTAGGGATGAAAATGCCTAAATTTTGAAACAACAAGGACCTAGATGCGAATAAACAAATCTTTTCATGAAAGTCGTAAAATGTCCAAAACGCAGGGACAAAAATGACAATTTACTCTATATTTTTTTTATGTGTAAAAGACTATACGTATATTTTATGAAAATTTGATATTTTATAAATCTAAAGAAAAATATATAAAAAAATCCATGTGTATAATCATAATGCGAACGCATGTTGTGATGTAAGATCATTATTAGATTGTCTCCCTTCTACTTCTGGAAGGGCAACTTTTCTAACGGACTATTTTGGTGGTTTAAGACTTATCAATTTTCATCAAGAAGAATAAAACATTTATGATTAGCATAATTTTATTTTTCAATTCTTTTCATGATACCATATCTCTCTATATATATATAAATGAGATGTGATGTGGGCTAGGTGGCATTTGATTTTGGCCATTTTTGATGATGTGGCAACTTTTGATGGATGTGGATTTTGAGTTTAGGAGGGAATATCTCAATTTTCTATACAATTCTAAAAACACAAAACAAAAAAAGAAGTGGACGCGGGATCCGGCAATTTTCGGGTCGGATGTATGGGTTTTCCAAACCCGTGTATATAAGGCATCTAAGAAACCTAAATTTCTCTGCATCTACATTCTTCTCCTTCGCCGCATCATACTTGAAACCCTAGATTCACATCTCAACTACGCTATTCCAGATCATATTGCCTCTTCTGCAATTTCTCTCACCTCTCAGTTCTTCCAGGTATGTTGATTTTGTATTTGATATGAATTTATACCTTTCTTCTTGCTCTCAAACCCTATTGTATCTTCCCCATTCACGTTTCCTAAATTTGAGTTTTTTCTTCTTTTTGCAATCAAACACTAATTTCTAATCACCAAACCCTAATCCCGCTATGCAGTTCTCCCTCAACCTCTGTTCCACCATTCAGCGATTTCACTTTGGATCTTGAAGATTAGGTAATGAATGTGAGAAATTTAGGAGGCAGGGTCCGTTTTCTAATTGGGCCGGATTTTCTATTCAGGTAACCCGATCTTAAATATGGATACTCAACCCTAATTTTATCCCACAATTTTGATTCTTCTGATCCTTCTTTGTGTTCTCTACTCTCCAATAGATCTATGTGTTGTTCTTCATTCGATCTTTATGGTGCGATGAAGGTGAGTCTGCAAATCGATCAACAATTTTGTGGCTTGGAAAAAGGTATATTGTTCTGTTTTATCTAAGTGTTCAATATAAAAGTGGCAATATGAAATGATAACATATAATATATAGTTACACAATAGACTGACTGCATAGCCACATATATTCACTTCATGTGCTACCATTTTTCACAGAATACCGTCTGCTATATTGAGAGGACACCATAGTTACGAAGAAAGGAGAAAGGGCAAATAGAAGAGTCGAATGTATCTCAGGTATTAACGTGCCCACTTTAGACATGTTTTGTGTTAAAATCGTGAATGTAGATTACTTATTTATCAAACGAAAGCTTGAATTGCCAGAAAGAGCTGGATTGTTTCCTGATATTGAATGAAATGTCAGCAGTTATAAGGAACAAGCACACTTAGGTTTAGTTAAATTTGTAGTTATATATTTCTTTTAGAAAATTGTAAATTTGTTCAAAGGAAAATGAGAAAACCACCAAATGTGTTGACATGATTGCCTATTTGTCAAACTTAAACTTGAATTGCCAGAAAGAGCATAGTTATGTTTTGTTAAATTAGTAATAAAAAATAATTAGGAAATTGTGGATTTGTTCATGAATCAAGTAGAAGGGAAAAGGAAAATAGGGAAATCCACCAGATGTGTTAGATGTGTTGAGATGATTGCTTATTTGTGAAATTAGAAGTTAAATGGTAAGAAAGAGGTGGATTGTCAGGTCTAAATTTTCGTTTTCTGTTTTGTTTTCATGAAAAATTGTGTACACAATGTGGCGAAGCACAACATGTTGAATGGAGTAAGATCCAAACACCTACTCACAAGATCGTTGTGCCCTATGATACCCTATCAAATGTGCCAGAAGGTAATAGTTTGATCTTTTAATTGGTGCTATTGATACTTTGTCACCTGTATTTAAACTAATGGCTTAATCTATGATTGGTTCTAAATGTACATTACGATTTAGCATAACTTAGTACCATTATGTAACAAGATAAGAGCGTATGCTTGATCTATTTTTTGTTTATTTTTATTGTGATTATTGCAGATGCTGGTGAAACCAAGAGTCTGTTGGATAAGCTTGTGGTGCTAAAGCTTAACGGTGGTCTGGGGACAACAATGGGATGCACCGGTCCAAAGTAAGTTGCTATCGAGTTTACACAGTTGTGAATTAACACATTATTGCATAACTAATTTCGTGATTCCGTTAACAGCTTCAAATTTATGTCTTTGGTTGCCTAATGATCTTAATTGCTTAATTAAATATTAAGATGCAGCTGATAGAGCTGAAAATGGTACATTGCCACCACCGACTGTTGTTGAAGATTGTTCATCTGAAAAGTTGAAAATAAAGCAAGTTTCTGATAATCAAGAACCCTGCTGTAGCTCAAATCAACAGTTAGTAGTAAAGTCGAGCAAATCAACAGTTATTAGTAAAGTTGAGCAATTGACCTTTTATGCCTTTTTTTCCATACTAATGGAAAATGGATAATCCTTTGTTGACACATGATGGTATTCTTTACTCGAATAAATTTATATATGGTATTTCGTTTTTTTTTATATTGCAATAATCATTTAGTAGTCTTTACGAGAACTAATTTTGATTAGGAACTTCATGATAGTTAGGGGTAAATTAACAGTTTTGGATAGCAAAATTTGAATCGTTCACTTTGAATTGGAACCCTTATTTATATTTTTGGATGATAGTATTTTTTGTTTGATTTTATAGTTCATTTTTAGTTTGTAAATCATGAAGAATAAGAGCCTTTTAACAGCTGATTAATAACCCATTTTCTTAGGCGTTGCTGGTGCTGGTATATTTGCTTTAGGAAGTGTTGGTTGGAAATTAGAAGGATATTTTCTCGGTTTTGAAAGACACTGTCAAAGCTGGAGTAGGTGGGGCAGAAAAGTTGGGGGTCAATGCGCGGATGGAGAGGGAAAAAATTTCTCAGTCACTCAGTTTAGAGATGAGGTGACAAATCAGATCTGGAACAAAGTGGCGGCTGAAGGTTTTAGATGCAACATATGGGTTCCAAAAAAGGTCATTTTCTTTATCTGGAAGCTCGTGCAGGGCTGCATCGCTGAAAAAATTGCGCTTCTGCAGCGTGGGATTTCTATTATGTAAGTTACATTGATCTAAAAGTATTAAATCCCTTCTATTTTTTTGAGATGCCATAATCATGTATTAGTTTTTCAGGTTAATGAGAGTTTTGCCTATTGAGGAGAGACTTGGAACTTTGGAAGTGATGGGTTCAAAAGCATCTCAACTCATATTAGAGATATTACATCCAGTTAGGAAGCAGGTAAGTCATCCAATGTTTTTTCAAAACCCTACATACAGCCTTCATCTGTATTTTCCCTCATCTCCATCCTCTATTCTGGTTTAAGCCATTCGAACGATTCAACATCAGGTATGATCAATCTTCCTAATTCCGGATCTTCTTTCAATTCAATTCATTCTTTCTAATAGTTCTCTACTTTGTTGTTGTGGTGCGTTTCTTGGTTCCGATTTGGTGGCCACGGTGATTGGAACTGATGGTGGTAGTGGTCGCCTAAAAAATCGGATACGATGCCATGGTGGTTGCACACCACCGTATCATCGCCACTTCTTCGATGTGAACTATCGGATATGATGTTATCTTAGAAGCCGTAGCGACTTCAAGTTTGTTAAAGCTTGGTGTTCTGTTACAAAAAAAACCCCTAATTTCTTCCTACAAAACCCTATTCGCACTCCTCTCATCTGGATATTTTTATTAACGTCTCTTTTGATTTTTTTTACTGCCAACCAAAGGAATGTTGTTTTATGTTTCTTTAATTGTACATGATGCATATAAATATTTAATACCTGAAAAGTAGAAGTGCCTACATATATTATTTGCTATTTTCTTGAAAAATTGAGAAGTTTTACATCAATTTTCCTTGATTGTAGGCAAGATGTTGCTGGTAATGCTACCATCCAGTCATTTTACCATGATGTTGTCCATCTTTAGGTTTGTCATTTTATTAAATAAGATGATATAAGTTCTCGCATTAATGTCGGTAATTATAAGTTATCAATAGGTATATCAATGCCTATCAGACAATTTGAAATTTTGTGCTAATTAAGTGGTATTATATTAAATTTTAAGTTGATTCTTATTATTTTTTAATATGTAGGTTTTTTTGAGCAAACATTTGTTTGCATCTGTGGATGCTAAAGTGCCACCATCACCAATGGCTGATGTTAGGGCACCAAAAAGTGACAATGAAATCAGACGAAAATCTGTGGGTGAAGTTCCTACTGATGCCCAATTTGATTCTTCGGTGATATGGACAATCTATTCATGGGTTGCAAGTATCTCTTCTGTTTTTTGTGTTCATAACTATAACATTGATATATTATTTGTTAACTCATAACACTCACTCATTTATTTCATATCAGTATTATAAGAGGTTACTCGGTGTCGGGAAAATCATGCAGCTCTTCAACCATGGCTGGACAGGTTAGTGTACCCGAACTTTTATGCCTTTTTTCCATACTAATGGATCATCCTTTGTTGACACATGATGGTATTCTTTACTGGAATCTATATATCTATATATATTAATAAATGAGATGATTTGGGCCATGTAAAGAAACTATGCACCAAATGACACAAATTGTTTAATAAGAGTGGTAAACATCTAATATTCTAATAACAGGTGGGCCAGTTAAGGTTTTTCGTGTGCCACCTTAAACGCTATTTCATTTGAAGTTGACCCATTTCATATTTATTTTGTTTGTTTGGTAGAATGATATCTATATATGGCTCTTATCAACATTTATTTTGTGGGTTGCTCTGCCAATGTGCTTTAATAATATAATAATTTCCCAACTCAGTGGGTGTAAGAAAACCAACTTTTTATTTTCTGAACCGTACCTGGATACTGGTTAGGGAAAGGTGGAATATAATATTAGCAATGGTTAAGATGTTGGCATGAAATTTGATGTCCAGTTTCTAATATAATTTGGTGTTATTAGTTTACATTTGATTAAGACTTGAGTTATATTAGAGCTTGCCCTATGATGTTGGCTTGAAATTTGATGTCCGGTTTCTAATATAATTTGATTTTATTAGTTTACATCTGATTAAGACTTGAGTTTGATTAGAGCTTGCACTATTATCGTATATAGTTTATGTAATTTGGTTATATTAGTTTACATTTGATTAAAACTTGAGCTTGATTAGTTTTGACCCGTTTCGGCCCAAACAAAGTTGTTATTTAGTTTAGATTTTTTTAATACTTTGTTTCATCTTAGGCTTTAATGCAATATTGATTACAATTATGTTTAACAGAAACAAGAAGATGGCTTATGCAACACTAAAAGTATTGATTCACTTTCATTGTTAGGGCATCCAATCTTTTGTTTCACGTTTTTAGCGTAATTTAACAAAGTATTTGTTTTACCATACGTGAAGCTCTCACATTTGCGCTTCGGCAATTGGAACGAAAACGCTTAGGAGCACCCTCAAGCTTTTTTAAACCACGAATCCAACGCAAGGGATGAAAATGACAAACATACATCACAAAAGGTATTAGTCATCATATTCATGTTTGACAAAGTAGTTTAAATTTATATTTTTTGTTTGACTAATTCTTTTTCTACTCTTTGATCCTCAATGATTTGGTTACATCTTACTTTAATCACTATCAATAAAGGCTGACTACTACTACAATTAGAAGTTTCTGCAAAGAAAATTGTAGCCTTGGGGCTGATTAGGTGCCTGTACCATGTAGGTAAATGCTAGGCTTGACGTTATTGATTTTCCTTAAAATTTAAGTGATTATAAGTATACAAATATTTTATTTTTTTGCTGAAGTTAACTAATGGTGGCTAGAAGCAATCCAGGTGCATGGGTGCATGATACAATTTTATTTTTGTGGAAGAATTGCCTATTAAACTATACGTAAAATCGTAACTCCTACGATCTTTGGGTTACAAAACTTTTAGACAACATACGTAGTGAAAATATTTAAGGAGAATGTGGGAGTCTACAGTGACTTAAAAAGAAGCAGGAATAAAACATAAACTGAAGTTGCATTTTGATCACTAATTTCTATTTAGGGACTAAATTAGTGACTCATATTCAATGTAATCATTAACTTTGTTTAAACTAAATTTCTTAGGTAGGCATTAACTATTTAGGGACTGAATTGATGTTGTTAAAACTCATTTTTGGTGAAGAATATTGTGATCTGCACACTACTGTTGAACCAAGACCGAGGGTAGCATAAGGAGGATTTTTGTACAACAGTTAAGAGGTTGGAATAGTGGATGTTTTTTCAAGGTAAAGAGTGTTTGTATAATATATGGGCATGTAACTTTTATTGTGATCTGCACACTACATGGGCACGTAACTTTTAAGGAAACTATTTGGACCAACTAGCAAACTGAGCGGGTGGGGCAAGTGCGGGTCACCGATTAAAATGACTTTGGGTCAGAATGGGTTCGGGTCAATATGAATTATGATTAAAATGAGTTCAGTTTAAGACGGGTTTAGAGCAAAATGAGTTTGGCTCATTTAAGAAATTCTTAATTAAGTTCTGGTCAATATGGGTTTGGAGCAAAATTGGTTTGGTCAAACAACGAATAGTTTAAAAGAAAACTTTTAATTTTTGGAATCTCTTGAAAAAAGTAACTACAGGAAAATCGGGTTGGGTACTGGTGAAACGGGTAGTTTTAGATACAGGCTAAAAAGGTTCATATCTAATCAACTAATTTTGTAGAGGTGATTTTGTAAACCTATATCTAATCAACTAATTGATGAGGTTACTTTTTAAGTAACGGAATGCTTCTTTCATTTCAAAGTTTATTTAAACACTGTTAAATAATATAATTTACTTTAGGTAATCCGTGTAACACACGGGTACTTAAACTATTAGTAAAACCTAAAAGACGAAAACAAAAGATCCTATTGTGAAAACTATACTTTTCATTTCTTTTATTTAATATACTTCCACAGTTGACGTCACCTAAACAACCACATAACCAGGTAAGCCTACGTATCAAACATAAATACATGCTACGATTCTTTCCAAAATAATGTGTTATAGTTTAGTGTATCATCTTAACTATCATCATGTAGCTCCGTACACAAACGTTATATGAGTTAACTTGAGTATCGTAGATGTGGGAAACCAAAACAGAAACAAAAATGCCTTTGATTCAGCCCTACAACCTTTTCTAGAATTCCAGGTATGATGACATATTTACACCTATAGTTGTGAAATAATTGAATTACAATGCTTTTTGAAAGACATGGTGCAGATCTTTATAGCTTCACTCATTCACTCGATATTTCAATTTGTTGCATCCTACTATAAGCCTGAATTGTTATGAGATAGACACCATCTTTTTATGTGTAATTTGTTATGTATTGTATACTTTAACTGATGTATATTACAATTTTTCAAGGCTCTAATCTTTTTTCTTCTAATTTGATTATATAAGCAGCCAACCAACAATGACTTTTGCAATTACTATTGGTTTATGCTCACTCCCTTACTTTTATAGATGATTATGAATGGATCTAATAATTATTTATGAAATCGTTTTAATCTCAGCTCACTTTCATCTTATTTTAGGTTTAAGCACTTTAGTTGTTTACTGACTCGGAAGGAGGGAGGGAGGGTTGATTCAAGAAAAAGGCTGAGGTTTAAAAATTGGAAGTTTTCTGCAACAGGGTTGTTTAGGTATGCAGTAACTTATTTATTTGTTAATTATTTCAGACATTCTCTCTTTCAATTTGTAAGGTATGGATTTGACATTATTCCTCCCTAAAATCATTGTTTTAGTTGAACAGGACCACATGATTAGTCTTATTCATGTAAAAAGAAAAATTACAAGAACAATGCTTAATATGTTGGAACAAAAAGAAAGTTGGTGATACAATCTTGGCTAAACTCACTCCTTTTTTTTTTTTTTTAAGTTGTAGGTGGTAGGCTGAGCAATTAGAGTGCATTAAAGAGGAATTCTGGTAATGGTTCAATTTATGCATTTAGATACTAATCTAAATTTACCTACTTAATCTTCATGTAAAAATTAAAAATATAAATTAAATATTTTTAATTTACAAGAGTTAAAAAGAAATTAGCTGAGAACACATGCAATGCTATTTTTAGTAAGGTACATCATCGATTAATATCATATTCATGTTCCAGATTTTATTAAAGATTGTCCTTTAAACCTCCTAAGAACACCTTTTTGGTGCCGCCGGTGATCCAAATGTTTCTTGCTATCTCTTATATTCATGCCTATTTATTATGAATGTAAATGTAAACTTGATATGAAGTTTTTAATAAAAATTTGATAAATACGATATATATTTATTTTATTTGACTTTCATTTAAATTTTTTTATTAACCCAAAGAAGTGTATCACACGGGTTCGGTTTGCTGACAAAAGATTGAGATGTATTAGCTTTTGGAAGGCATGTGAATTATAAGCCTGCTTTTGAAGTCGTCTTTCTATGGATCAATGAACTTTTGTCGTCAAAAGACCATCTTGACTTTTTCACCCTATTGTGCATAATACAATATTTTTATGAACATTATTTTTAGGAACTTTCTTAAGATAGAGGTTCTTAAATGGAGCATGATAGCACAATTGTTTTTTATAACCTATTAAAGCTTTTAGTTGACTTCAAACTTGGTTTTAGAATTTGATGCCCTATTAGTGAGGCGAGCGAAGCTCTTGTGAAAACGCATTAAGTAGGTGGTGATGCTTCATGTGAGATGCAACTTCTAGAATCAAGGACCGAGATGGATGGAGATGATGGAAAAGGTTGGGAGACTGTTGATTTTTTTAGAACGAAACTTTTAAAACTACTTTGTTCATGTAATCTTTATTTTAAAACTTATTCCATTAGTAATTCTTTTTAAACTGTTGCGTTGTAAGTTGGTACCTTATAGATGAATTATTATGCTTTCATAATATTTAGAGTTAGGCTTAACTAGAGCTTTGTTTGTATTTATTTTGATATATTATTACCTATAGCGTTCAGAAATTAATATATTAAACGTATTTTTGATATATTATTACGTATAATTATAATAATATAATATTAAACTTTCAATAATTAATATTTCTTTAATCAATTAATATACTTATTCCCCAACACATCGTACATTAATAAAATTTCACATTTGTTTATTCAAAAATTTAAATATCAGAATCCGTAAGTATTCACACATTTCTTAACGTTTAGTTAATATACCTTATTCTTCACACAATTTTCATTTGTTAGTATATATGTACTTTTAAGTTTAAAAAAATTTAAATTTTCCAACCCGTGAGTATTCACGGGTGATAACCTAGTGTTAAGATATTGCTGATGCTATAGTTTCTATTATAAAATTCAAAACACAAGAAATATCTTCCAATAAATTAGTATATATTATTTTATTTTCCCTTTTGTTTTTAACGATGTAAAAAATGGTTTTATGCGACTGCATATGCAACGTTTTGGCTAGTGTAGAAGGCACGGAATGATTTTTTAAAATCTGTGTTGGCGAGTTTAATAAAGTAAATAAAAGAAAATGAATTAAGGAGAGAAAAGAAAAGGAGTAGAAAAGAAAATTTTAATTAACTAATGTGTTCTTGAGTTCGAAGACAATTTGGAAGGATTTAGAATGAAGGAAAAAAACATAATTTTTCCTTTCTTTTCTCTTCATGGGCGAAGCTTGTAAGGGGCGGGAGGCGGTGGCCGACCCCCTGAACTTTCACTCAGTGGTGGAGAGTATGTAGTTTGCGTCTAGAAATTTTGGGTATATACGTTTTCAACCCCCCAATTTTATAGAAATTTTTAGGTCCGGTGGCTTCCTCCCCCAGGTCGAAAATCTCAAGCTTTGCCACTATTTTTCTCCCTTTCTTTTCTTAAAAAACTCTAGAACACAATTTTTTTTTTATTTACATCCTTTCAAAGCCTTTCTTTTCCTTTGTTAAATGAAACTTTAGAACACAACGTAAAAGATTTTACTTGCCATTAATATATATATTTTTTTCTAACCAATAACTGAAAGTGAATAACGGCATGCGATGATTTTAACTCATCATAGCTGTGAAAAGAATTATCCTTCATGGATTTGTAATAAAAAGTGGAATTAGATTGTCTCATGTTTGGGCTAGTCGAATAAGTTGAACTTCGATTTACAAGTGAACAACGAGCACTATGTCTTTCATTTCTTGAATCATTTGACATACCTAGGCCTTAATATGGTTGATCTATGGCCGGTTCTTGCAATAATCGCGCACCCACTATGCCTCACTCTTTTGGTATTGGTCTTTGCTTGTTTAGTTGCCAAAACTCAACAAGACCATTCATGATCGAGCCATGCATCGATTGTCTCCATTTCCAATAATTCTTTCTTTGTTGATGTTGATGTTTTAAATTATTATATTGGATATATAAAATATGAATATACATATCTATCATATGTTCACATTTTTGTCTTAATACGAATATAGTATATACATTAAGGACTTTGTCATGATAGCAAGTTAAGTGCACTGGAATTTTATTTTTCAAAAAAATAAAACCCAAAACGTGGTTTTTTTTCAATGTAATTCAAAAGAGTAAAATGCCAAAATGGTCTCTTAGCTTAGGCTACTTTTGTCACTTTATTCCAAAAAATGGAACTTTTTGTATTTTGGCCCCTGAGGTTTCATTAGGCAAACTAGGTTCGAATTTTCTGTTAATTTCTCCTTTTTTTTTGTCGGTTTCCTCATTTAAATAAAGGATACAATCGTCATTTTATGCCATAGTATATTTTAATTAAATGATGAAAACGACAATAAAATGGGAGAAGTTAACAAAAAAATTATAACTCAGTTTGCCAGTTGGATGAAAATGAGAACAAAAATAAAACCTCAGTGACACAGATACAAAAAGTTTCATTTTTTTAAACTGAAGTGGTAAAAGTAACATAAACTAAGAGACCATTTTAGTATTTTACTCTTTTTGCCATGTTCTATTGATGGATATATCATGTGCTCTATATATCATTCTTTTATATTTTTGCCCTATTATGTTGATGTGATATATCATGTGCTCAAATTGTGTATCACTCATAATACAATACACCATATGCCATGATTGATTATTACATGTTGTGAATGAGTGTCTAGAGGTGCATGTGTCTCACAATTCCTTTAATAATTGAATAGAAAGTTGTTTTTCTTATATGTATAGTGTTCGCATGCATCCTGATGTCGACATCCACTTGGCTACACAATTAAGTAAATGACATTCATAATTTAATATCTATTCGAGTATATACGATAATGTTGGTCAAAGGTCCGCCAACTAAAAGGTTGTGTTCAAGTCGCGACACCAATAAGTGCAACCATGGGTCCGCTTGTAGTCAAAGTAGCAACCATAACTTACCTACCTCAAACAATTTGCTTCACAAAGCAAACACAGAAGTGTTGAATGGTTTAGTATTGAAACGTCGACTGATCATCTTTTGTCTTTACTTGATCAGGGCTCGTGATTTATTTGTCTTCTTCATTTTGATTCTCATAATTGCCTTAAGGATTGACTTTGTCTTTACACATATATGAGTAATTCTTCATATCAAATATACGGTTAGTTCTTTGTCTTGGTGATTAATAGATATGTACTTTTTTACAAAGGTAAATGGTAAGTTATGACTTGTGAGGATTAATATCTTATAAATGACTGAAGTTTGTAGATATGCCTAGGCCCTATAGTACCTTAAATCGGCTTCACATCTTTACCAAAGTTCAGAGCCTAATATACATACAGATTCAAAGCCCAAAATACCTCAGCTCAAGTTCAAAGTGTGTGCAAATTTATGTGGGCTTACAACTGCTTTGGACTTACCTCGGCGGCTCCGCTCAAGTTCAAAGGTTTGCAAATTCATGGTCAAATCATGCATAGATTGTTCTCCCCATGTCCAAAAGTTCATTCTATGTTAATGTTGACGTTTTAAGTAATATATGAATAGATGTATCATATATGGCATGGGGTTGTTTACGGTACAAACCATATTTATCCTACAAAGCGTGAGAACATATCGTAGCAAGCACTTAAAAAAGTTAAATTAGTACATACTAAAAAAATCATACATAAAAGTAGCACTTTTGAATTATATTAGCACATGAAAATTAATCAAGATAATTGATTTTAGCACATATGTGAATGATATCAACACTTTATGAAAAATTATATAAACACATTGAAAACAAAAGTAAGTTCCAAATAAAGGATTAATTGCTTGTTAGCATAATTATAGGAAATTAAATATAATTGATATTATATATATATATTAAACCCATTAAGTGTAACTGTTTTTCAAATCATTCTCCACCATTAGATCTTGCTGAGATGAAATCTAAGCCACTTAAACTCATAAAAATAACTTCCATGGCAGTTCAAAGAAGTTCAAGCCAGTTTCTTCACAGGTGGTTACCACCGTCTTATTCTGCTCATTATCTCCACAACTCAAGCTGGTGGTTTTGCTACACTCATGACCTCCACAACTCCAGCCTCCTACAATCCTGGTAAACCGCCAATTCAACTGCCCACTCTCCCCTAATTTTAGGGTTTGAAGAGGTTAAATATAGAATGATGAGCGCAAGAAGGAAATCTGAAGTGGAGTTCTCCTTGACGACGGTTCCCCATGCTCCTGTAATTGCCGATTTGTGCTTCTCACCCACCCATAAATCATGGGTTCCATCTCCAAATAAAAAATGCAAGAAAATAGATGCCTCCTACGATTGACAGAGTTCTCCAGAGCAGGGGTTGATCTAATTGATAGGGTAAGCATCTAGATTGAAATTAGGGTTTCTGATGATTGTAATTTTTATGTTCTCGAACTTCCATCAGTTGGTGCAGTTCATCAAACCAGGATGCCTTCCACTGATTCACTTCTTCTCCCGCGAGTTCAAGGTTAGCGAGTTCTTAGTCTGAAATTATTATTTTTTATTTCTTCTGATTCTTTCCTGCTGTTTCCAATCACCACCGTTTAACCTCCCGTCACAGGAAACCCTAATGGAAAAAGGAAGCTTTCATCATCAAATCCACAAATCTCAATCAATTCCAGTTAGTTTACTACACACTTCAACCTTCATCAAGGGCGTTGGTTTTTATTACTTCTACTTCTGCTTTAATTGCATTTTCGGTTCTAAATCTCGTACAGAGCAAGATGTATTCATTGATTTTACCCATTTATTCACTGTTTTTGTTGCTTAATTTAGTAGTGGTTTTTTGTATTGTGATGTTTCTTATGTAATTATTGTTTGCACTACAGGGCTTCAGTTTAGCGCAAGCAATTTGCAAACTTTAGATCGGAATTTTCTGTCACCGGCGACTTTGAATATATCCTGGAAGCGATTTGCGACGGTGAAGGCTTTGAATGCTGAAAATGATTCAGTCATTCCTTTTACGGCCACCGTGTTTGCTCATGGTATGTATGTATAATTTGTGATTATTTTGCTAGGGTGTATAAATCAACCATGCTATCAGGATCGATCAACTGGGGTATTTTAGTCATACTCTAGGATAAATTCATTTTTGGAATAATACCATTTTGTATTAATATTATAAGTAATTTATAAAGGGAACTCAATCTTTTGTATCAATTGACAGTAAAGAATCAATGAACAATGAATGGCAGAACTATAAGATGATCTGTTCCCTTCCTTGGCAATGAATTCAGTTCTATAGTATCAGGCTCTTTATATATCATGGATTCAATTTAGAAAATGAAATATAATAAATAATACTTGGGTTTAGTATTGATACAAATACTAAACTTTTTCACCAGTATTAATTTTAGTTTGAAGAGTTCCTTACTGTTTTTTTGCTACTGTGTACATTTAAAATAATAATAATAATAATATAATATGATTATTCAAGAATGCCTCAACTTTTTTTATTACCTTTTTTTACACATATGTCATTACAATGTTGTAGACTTGAGACTTAGCATGTAGAGAAAGATAACGAAGATGGTTTATACATCAATTGTGTGGCAGGTGCTTCAAATCTATGGGCCCTAATTATAGATGCTAGAGCTGTTTTTTGTTCTGTAGCTTATGAACTGTCATCTATCTTCTTTACAAGGTTTTTGCTGGTTCTGGAGCCACAATATTTTTTCCTTCATGTTTGACGACTTAAAATAACTAACAAGAATTTATCCTTTTCTTAGGACTGGATCATGGGATAGTTGCAGCCAATGGAAGCTCTTTAGCTGTTATAACAAGGGACACTTCCATATATTTCCTTTTGTATATATATCCGCCTGAGTTTCAAATATTGTATTTACTCTTAGAAAACACTAAAAAGATCTTATTTATTCAACAATATATAAGGTCACGTGCTTTGTGCGAAACAAACCTATTACCTGCTATATTGGTGAATGATTATTATAAAATTTTTGCAGGCATGAAGTTGAGCTTGCTGCAGCCGCGAGCCAGCCTTTCCCAAATGATGATGATGCTTATAAAGAGGTCAAGGTCACTTTTTTTAGTAAATGGGTCAGGGTTATCATTTTTAGTAAACGGATCAAATTATCATTTTATAACCAGGTTAGATTACCATTTTTAGCAAACAAGGGTCAAGGTTACCATTTTTATTTTGTGGGTTCAAGGTAACAATGGATGCGCAAGGAGAACCAAGTTGACCCATTCAGCAAATGGGTCAACATTATATTTGTTTACTATAATTTACCCATCTTACCCATTATAATTGTGTATTGTTCCGGTTATAATTTACATGCTTTGCTTTTGGTATTTTCTTTTTTGCTCGACCAAGGCCGCAACAAATTGAGGCATGTGAAGTTACAGTGGAAGATTGGGAAATTCATGTACAAATTGAGTAAGTCTTGTAATCAAACGAGATACTCACCCGACTCGGGCTCTAAAGGAACATGCATGTCGATAATGCTCTTAATTCTTCAGGTACATATCAATGAGTCAGAGGTTATATTAATGTTTTTGAACTTTGATACTTTTTTTTTTGGCAAAAGTTGTTGGTTATCTAAAACAAGGAAATATATTCTTATATGTTATATGCAACTATGTTGACGTTTTTTTAGCTCTAGCCAAGAGGAATGTGATCGGGGGGAACGAGATGTGTCCGATCTGCGGCCTTGAGCCAGAGACAACCGATCTATTGGCCAGGTGCCTTTTTGCAAAAACGGTGAGGTGGTTGGTTTGCGTCTGGACAAAGGTTCTGGTGCGGTGGTGCCAATTCCTTTGACTCTGTAGCCCAAATGCTTTATCATTGCCACGACTAGGATATGTGGCCCAAGAGACACAAGGTGATCCAAGCCATTTCTATGAAGACTATATGGAGGCTCTGGTCTAATCGGAATGATAAGGTCTTCAACTGGAAGCACAAGTCCGCTAATATGGTCCCGGAAGAAATACAAGTTGGGTCTTATTGGTGGATGGAGAAGAGATGCCGCATCAACGGTCTTAGCATGGAGAATTGGACCGCCTTTGAAGGGTTAGACTTTGGCTTGGGTGTGGTTGTAGTTGTGTTGTGTCTTGCTTTGTTCTGGTGTATGCAGTACGCTCTACTCTCTGATGCCTTAGTTTCTTGCTAAGGAAATGGTTGTATGTTTTGTTTCTTTAATAAGGTTCTCCTTTGCTGGCAGTGTTTTGATTGTTTAATAAGGTTCTCCTTTGCTGGCAAAAAAATTATCTTGCATTTTTATGCTCAGAAAATGAAAGGACAAGACCTGTGTTTTTGTTCCTGAGGGAATTAAGACAAACATACTGCCTCATCTGATATGATTAGCACACAAGTGTCTTAACTTATATGTCAACTAATGTCTAATGGTAATGGAAAATGAAAATAATTATTATATTTGTGTTGCAGGGTATGTTGGTCTCATTTGTGGTGGACTTCCATGCCAAGGGGAATATAAATGGTTATAATCGCCATAGATATCTCGAATCTCCTTTGAAAGATGAGAAAAGTCATCAAATTCACAAATTGTAGTATTCATGAAAAATATTAGCCTTTTGAACCCACCAAAGTATATCATGACGGAAAACGTGATTTACATTTTGAGGCTTGCAAATGGTTGCTTAGCAAGATACGCAATAAGATGTTTGGTTTGTGATTAGGGGCGGACCTAGTAAGGGGTTGGATGGGTAGACACACCCCTTGAAAAAGAAAACAAATTTTGTGTATTTTATAGGGCAAAATCACAACCACACCCCTTAAAAAATTTGGTTAAACCTCTCATCCGTACTCCTTGAAAATATTTCCCGGTTCCTTGTGATTATTATCAAGTAAGGCTTGGGATTATGGCAATTGGTTGTTATGATCTCCCCCATTTCCACTTATGGGTATTCTTTTGAGGTAATCATGCTGATGAGGCAAGTGTTTTCGGTTAGTAAACCTAACAAGTTAGAAAAAAAAATAAAAATAACCCTAGAAGTTGCATGCCCACCCCATCTTACTGCGAATTCACGTTTGCGTTATAATATAATCGACAAGTATGCTTCGTCGTTCTTACAAAAAGTATTAAATAAAACATTGAAAATGGAAGCATTCTCCACCTTTTTTTGGATAACGATGTGTGTTATCTACCAGATTTACTTTATATTGTTTTATGGTTGTTAACTTGTGACGTTCGTTTTCCTTTTATAAAAGATTGTTGTTTTTGTTTGTCTCCTTGTATAATTTTGTCTACACTTGATATAGGTTAGCTTTTTATGTCACGTTAGTTCATATAATTTTGTGTAATCTGACTCTGTTTTATTTCTTTATGTTCATTCATGTTATATTACATTAATGCACGTAACCCGTCCAACGGACGGGTATTAAACTAGTTATTTAGGTTATTATTTTACCGTTTCTCTATAATTGGTTGGATGCCACATGACACTTTTTAAATGATTCTTACCGTTTGTATACGAAATGTAGTTTTTATTTCATCATACTTTTATTTGAAATATCTATCATATGTTCACATTTCTGTCTTGATACGAATAATATATGCATTAAAGACTTTGTCATGTTAGCAATTTAAGTGTCCTGGAATATTATTTTTTAGTAAAACGTCAAAATGGTCCTTGAATTTAGGTTACTTTTGCTATTTCAGTCTAAAAATGAACTTTGTATCTGGGTTCCTGAGGTTTCATTTTTGTTCCTATTTTTATCCAATTGGCAAACTGAGTTAGAATTTCCTGTTAACTTCTCTTATTTTTGTTGTTTTCCTCATTTAAGTGAAGGGTATAATCATCATTTTATGCAATAATATATATTATAATTAAATGAGGAAAAGGATAAAAAATGAAGAAGTTAACAGAAAATTCTAATCCAGTTTGACAATTGTATGAAAATGGCAATAAAAATGAAACCTTGGGACCCAGATACAAAAAGTTTCATTTTTGGACTGAAATGACAAAAGTGGCTTAAACTCAGAGACCATTTTAGCATTTTACTCTTTATTTTGGCATTTTACTCTTTATTTTTCCTAATTAAAAACCTAACAAAAAGCCCCTTAGAAAAAAAAAAGAAAAAAGAAAACTAAAACTGATATCAAGGTATATATCATTCTTTTACAATATTGCCCAATTCTGTTGATGTGAGATATCATATCATATGTTCAAATTGTACATCACTCATAATACAATAAACCACATGGCATGATTGATAATTACCTGTGTCACTCATAATACAATAAACCATATGGCATGATTGATAATTACATGTGAATGGGTGTGTTCAGAGGTGCATGCGTCTCACTATTCATTTAATAATTGAATAGGAAGTTGTTTTTCTTTATCTCTATGTCGACATCCACTTGGCTACACAAGTAAACGACATTAATAAAATAATATCCATTCGAGTATGTAAAGTAATGTCGCTCAAAGGTCCGCCAACGAAAAGGTTGTGTTCAGGTACCGACACCATTAAGTGCAACCACGGGTCCGCTTGTAGCCAAAGTAGCAAACAAAACCTACCAACCTCAACAATTTGCTTAATGAAACAAACAGAGAAGCATTCAATGGTTTAGTATTGAAATGTCGATTGATGTCTTCTGTCTTTACTTGATTAGGGCTTGGGATTCATGGTCTTCTTCATTTTGATAAGCATCTACATTCTATGGTGAAGTTTGTAGCCTAAGATTTGAATCAGCTTCACATCTTGGCCCAGGTTTAGAGTCCAACATACCTACAGATTCAAAGCCCAACATACCTGCACTTCAAAAACTCAAAAGGTAACTGCAAATTTATGTGGGCCTACAACTGCTTTGGGCTCACAGAAGTGTATGCTTTAGTTACAGTTTACACATATTTATAATTATAATTTATGTTCATGCATCGAGTGCTTGCTTTCTAGTTACTATGACATTTTGATATTTCGATTTTATTAACTAGTAGGGAATCCCTCGCTTCGCGGCGGGTGTAAAATTCAACCACATTATTAACTTACTGTTGGGTATTGTACAGTTTTACACTTTCACTTAAATTAAAATAATTCAGTTGATATCAAGTTGATGAATTGATCTCGCCCGTCTTTAATCTTGGATACAAAGCTTGAAAGTTTTAGCTAGGTTTGGTTGGCTAACAATTAAAGTCACGATAGTGAATTTAGCTTGGACCTCCCTTTTATAAGACAAGGGACGCTCGAAGTTTTGTTTAACTTTGTGATGTATGATATATCCCAACCATCACATGAGCACTTTTGATCATGCATTGAGTATGCTAAGATAAACATGCAATTCATCTATATAACTCGACATTTTTTTTATTTTCTATTCTCCATCGACGTGGGATAAATACATATGTTATGTGCTTTTTGTTACTATGACCAATGAGACGAATAAGGTAACTGAAAGCATGATGGATGTTCTCCTTTTATAACAACATACCCTTGCAATATTTTTAATCATGCGATGTGGAGTAGAAAAATAATAGGTTTATGAACTTTCTTGGAGTTCAAACTCGGACAACCTTATTCAACTCGTCCACAACTCGGCCTACTCAGCGAACCAGTCTTGTAGCTTTCTCCACCAATTGATGAACAAATTAAAACTTTCCTTTACTATATGGTCCAATGGGCGATTAAGCATAAAAATAAGTTAATTGAAAGTCTGATGGGTGTTCACCGCTTGTACCAAATGAAAATATAAAAACCTTGCAAATTTTTTAACAAGATGATGTGAGATAGCATGACCTTTCTTAGATGGACAAAATTATAATTTGCAAGGTGGGCTATGTATCACCGCTTGTACCAAATGAAAATATAAAAACCAAACAAGAAAACGTTTAACACATTCGATCGATTTAGAAACGACAACACGAAAATTGAAGTCAAATTGTAGATAAAAATAACTCGCTTGGAGCGCTGATATAGAAAAACGAAACCCATAAAAATAATCCCGTAACAGAAAATTCGTAATAAACTCAAAATGATAATTTTATTAAAGGTCAGAGGTTGCAGTGTAAATTGGTTAAAAAAAATAAAAAAGAAAAATTATAATTTTATTAAAGTTGATGACCAAATATTAAAATCATTAAAGTCTAAACATAATTATTCACTAAAAAACAAAAGAAAATTCTATTAATATGCAAACAAACTGTTATATTAAAAATAACTAGGATTTTTTCATCGCACGTTACAGCGGGTAATCTGCATACGGACCAAATGGTAAAGAATCAAATGTTTAAGCTACTATATTATATTACTTACAATATATAATCAAAACCAACTTGTTCTAATTAATAATGGACGATTTTAAAGCACTAACTTTAGATAACGTAAAAGTAAATTAATATTTTTTTCCATGAGAACCAGCTTGGTCATTTTCTAAAAAAACTATATCGCGAATTTATTTGTAAAAAAAAACAAATGAAAGAAAGTTATAATAGCAAAAATAAAACTTTTTGGTTAAATGCCTATATTATTTAAAGTGTAAGGGATTAATTTGAAGCTTTAAAAAATATTGTTGCACTATACCAATATAAAACGGTTTAGAAAGGATAAAAATAACTATTGGGTTAAATGCCTATATTATTTAGTTTTTTAACAAAAAAGGTGGGTATCAAAAAGCGTCACCTCCCACCCCGTGCATTTTGGGCTTGAAAGAGAAAACCACGTATCGCTCAATACCCTCTCTTCAAATCCCTTCGCAACTTATAACCTGAACTTTTGTTTATACTATTCTAATATTGTTTTATGTTTTATGCATATACAGTATTTTTCCACATTATGCGAAGGAATCCCACTTACTTTCAAGTACAATTTTATTTTGTGGTTAAGAACTTGATTGATCATATTAGGTGGAACCACAATGTCCATAATTCTGAACCAACCATTAAATTAAAATAAATAAATTTAAACATTTTAACAACTAATCCCAACAACTCAAATATTCAAGGATGACACAATAATCGGAGGGAAATAATAACAACCAATTAGTATAGTAATAATATTTATTTAGTAGTGGCCATAACAAGGATGGCACAATAATCGGAGGGAAATAAATCAACAAAGGATATATTTACACAGGACAATTAAATAGAAAAGAACTGTTTGCACATGAATCCGTAAAACCCATTTGCTTGATCTTGGTTTTTTGTCGGTATACACGTATAAAAATATACAACATATATTGGTGTGTTATAGTTAATAGTCAAGTACATAATGAGATAAGTGTTAAACAAAAACGGGAACGACACGAGGATCCAAACTCGATATTTTACTTTTTTTTGAATGGCTAAAAATTTCTTTTATTTCTCTCGTCTGTAGAACTTGATCTCAATACCTCCCTTTCTCAAAGTGTTTAAAGGTTTTGCATTTGCCAATAGATCATCACCCTATTAGTAATATTCTACTTTTTTTCTTTCTATATATGGTAAACACTTGGTAGCCAGTCAATTAGGACTACGAGTTGCATCAAGACATATTAGTCCGCCTTCGTGTCCAGGGGCGGATTGATGAGTAGCTTAGAGGGGCTAAGGCACCCTTTAAAAAAAACATTTTTTATAGTTAATTATGTTAGATATATTGCTGTGCCACTCCATAATTTTCCAATAGGGCTTAAAAGGCCCCTTGCAGTGGCGGACCCAGGAATTTTTCAATGGGGGTGCGTAACATTTTTAAAAATTTTAGGCCCCAAGGTATATAAATAAAAAATTGGTTCGAATCGGGTCGGTTCGGGTCGAGTCGGGTCATGTAAAACAAAAGAACTTAATTTATATAACCCACCATTACATAATGAAAACAAAACGAAGCACATGTCTACTATGGTTAGTATGCGGCTATAATAGGCCGCTGGAGGTGGATAATATCAACCAAAAACCAGCCAAAAATCATCAAAAATAACAAAGAAACTTACCCGTGACTGATTACGGTGGTATGCGGCTGCTGACTGTTCACTGTTGTCGCTGTTGATGTTCTGATCGCTGGCGTGCAAGGACGATAAAGAGAGCAGGATAGAATATGTAACGGTTTTGGGCTTGTTTATTTTATTTTAGTTTGAAATATTGATGATTTGTTGGGTTTGTTTATTGGGCTAAGACTTAGTAGTAGGCTAGTTAAATGTATTGGGTATTTGGGTTTAGTTATTTAGGTATTAAAAGTAAAATAATTTAGGTAGCATTTTTTATAAAATAGGAGTTTACTAAAGAATATTTTTAAAATATAAATTGAAAACGCTTTTTACCTAAGGGGTGCGGACGAAAAAGTCCAAGAGGTGCGGACAGAAAATTTCATGGGGTGCGGACGAAAAATTCCAAGGGGTGCGGACGGGATTTTCGACGGAACTTAACACTAAAATTTTTTTTTCCTGAGGGTGCGCCCGCCCACCCTGGTCTAGCCTTAGGTCCGCCCTTGGCCCCTTGTTAGATAAATCCAATCCAAATATAGGGTATTTTTGACAAAAGTAGCTGATGGCTGAAAGCTGTCAAGCTGGTAGCTGGTGGCTGTGGCAGGAAGCTGGTAGCTAGTAGTTGTAGCTTTTTAAATATATTTGGTGTTAGTCAAAATAGCTGGAGCTTTTAATAAAATGTATAAAATAACCAAATGGACATAACTAAAAATTTAAAAAGCTTGTGCATTACAAAATTCATTATCTTTAAAGGTTAAAATAGTCATTTTTCTCTAAAAGCTTGTAGCTCCTTCTAAACGCTACTTGAAGAAACACTGATCTAATTAGGGAGTTAATTAGATTTGGTTTATGTTCCTTTCATAATGGTTAATCTTCTTATGGATATTTGAGCTCCGACTTGATAATCGATCCTGCAAAACAGAACACCGTTACTCGTTAAGAGGGGAATGTGGGGGTTTCCCTCTTAACCAGGCTCCGGCGTGAGAATAAGCGACTGCTTTGAGAGTAATTAAGTGCTAAGAGTGAGAGTAGAGGGAATAGAATGTTTAACCTGTGAAATGAGGTCTCTATTTATAGCCGGAGAGGTGTAAGGGGTTATGGGCTGATGGGCCTTGGGCCGGAAGCGGACAACAAAACGGATATGCTCTTTGTCTCACTGGCGTCGACCGCTTAGTGGCTTCTAGACGTTCCTCGGTGCTGGCGCACCTTGATTGGAACCACGTGTCACTGCTGTCGGCCTTGTTGTCCTTCTGTCATCAGCAGACAAGTGGAGATCGTGGGACAGTTGTCTCCGTCCTCTGATTGGTGCCACGTAGGCGTCCTTGTGTACTTCTCGTCAGACGATCGTGGCGCACGATTGACCAGAGCCTGCTGGACGCTCATTGGCTCCTTTTACTGCCACTTGTACCTTGTGTACCACTGTAGGTAGCCGTGCGCTTCCTTACTGTGTGGTTCTTGTTGGACAGCAAAC
Organism: Helianthus annuus; assembly: GCF_002127325.2. Taxonomy (NCBI): domain Eukaryota; kingdom Viridiplantae; phylum Streptophyta; class Magnoliopsida; order Asterales; family Asteraceae; genus Helianthus; species Helianthus annuus. The sequence goes on from NC_035433.2 coordinate 1,649,543, forward strand.
TAACCCGCGCGGGGTTAGTATGCTCATTTGTTCCAACGTTTCATGCTAAGTGCTGATATCTGAGCCTCTTGAGGGCCGTGCCTCGCGCGGGGTAGATCAGAACGTGGAGTGTGGCGCGCGAGGACCTTATTAATAAGTTTACTGAAATAAGGAGTATGGTCTCACGCGCAAGCTAAGAGGAGGTTTGCGCGGCTTTTTGGGACCATACCCCTTCACTACTAGTAGGAGCGTTTAACCAAAAGCTTCAAGCTCCTAACCTAAAAGGTTCAAGCTCCCTCAATCAAACAAAAAGGCATTTTAAATTTCTAACTATTATTCTAGACAATCGCTAAAGGAATTTAAGTTATTGACTATTAACACCCCATAAAGATACAGAACAGATTGTGTTAATAAGCAGCTATTCTTCTAAAACAATGGGAATAGCCCAGTGGTGTTGATGAGTTTAGATAGAGCTTAGGATAGGAGAGGTCAGGGGTTCAATTCCCATGGTGTACAACGTTAGCCATTCAAAAAAAAAATCGATTTTTTTATGTTTTTTGACAATGAATATTACATAAGGATATAGAAAAGATGGTGCAAGGATCAGAAATATTTAGCGAACTACAGTCATCTTTTTAATTAGATTTGTTAGATGTAATGTGGGGACCATACCATCTCCTAGTTCAAAGTGTATTTTAAAAGTTTTATAAATAAAGGAGAAAAATGTCTGGATAGTCTTTGTCGTTTGTTCAAATTTTACATAGTCTCTAACCGTCTAAAATAACAGCTATAGTCGTAAACTTTTGCTCACTCATTTCTCGCATAGTCCTAAGTTAAGTAGGTGTGAATTGTGAAATGACCTAAATGCCGTTATTATCAAAACCTAAGGCGGTGGGGTGTGGTCGGGGAAACACATCGGGGAGGTGAGGTGCCATGTGACCCCGACGGACCCCTCCCCTCCCCCCCCCCTCCCCCGGAACCAGGGCCGGCTCAATCATTTTGGTGGCCCAAAGCGAAGCTGAAATTTGGGGCCTTTCTTGAGAAAAAAAAGGGTTAAATTTCCTCTTTGTTTGCTTGTTTAGCTGCTTCAGTTTTTTCCGCAATTGCAAGATACCTTAAACCGAATGAATCATCATGGTCTTGTAGGGTAGGTTAGAAAGAAAACGGATGGAGGTAGCATCAAATAATAAGACGAGATTTATAACCAATAAAATATTCGATAGGTATGTTTTTGCTTAGAGAGAATCATAAGTTAATCCATATTTGAAACTGAGATAAGTAGTTAAAATAATGTGTGTGGTTAGATATAAATTAGCATATTTGAATCATCATGGTCTTGTAGGGTAGGTTAGAAAGAAAACTGATGGGCCTTGGGCCGGAAGCGGACAACAAAACGGATATGCTCTTTGTCTCACTGGCGTCGACCGCTTAGTGGCTTCTAGACGTTCCTCGGTGCTGGCGCACCTTGATTGGAACCACGTGTCACTGCTGTCGGCCTTGTTGTCCTTCTGTCATCAGCAGACAAGTGGAGATCGTGGGACAGTTGTCTCCGTCCTCTGATTGGTGCCACGTAGGCGTCCTTGTGTACTTCTCGTCAGACGATCGTGGCGCACGATTGACCAGAGCCTGCTGGACGCTCATTGGCTCCTTTTACTGCCACTTGTACCTTGTGTACCACTGTAGGTAGCCGTGCGCTTCCTTACTGTGTGCACAGTTCTTGTTGGACAGCAAACTAACCCGCGCGGGGTTAGTATGCTCATTTGTTCCAACGTTTCATGCTAAGTGCTGATATCTGAGCCTCTTGAGGGCCGTGCCTCGCGCGGGGTAGATCAGAACGTGGAGTGTGGCGCGCGAGGACCTTATTAATAAGTTTACTGAAATAAGGAGTATGGTCTCACGCGCAACCTAAGAGGAGGTTTGCGCGGCTTTTTGGGACCATACCCCTTCAAGTCCCCCCAGTCCAGTGCTGCACCATGCGCAACGCAAGTGGTTGGAGCTCTGGACTTAATGAAAACAAGAGTAAGGAGAAAATGTGCTTTTGATCTTGGTTAGTGTGGTGCATGTGGAAATTGTTGTTTCCAATTGCGCAGCTACCAAGGTAGGTTTTGAGGGATTTATTGTTTGTCCGATCAGGCGCGCAAGGTTATTGAAGGTGGCGTTTAGCTTGCGCGGCTCATGTAGCTTTTGCCTAAAGTTACTTGTAATTTTTATGGCGGGAAAACTTCGAAATTTGAACTCTGACAAGTTGGTGGGATAAGTCGTTGAGTGCGACGTTTGAGTTGACCTCTGGCACGGGTGTCATCATGCCGTCTGCGGCGGTTGTACTTCGTGTCAGGAGAGTGAGGCCCACGCGCGCGTGGTAACCGTCACCCCTAGTTTTCCGCTTGACGTGGCAGCCTCTCGTTGGTTAGCCTAGCGGCGAAAGCGGCACGGTTACCCATCGCATTAAATGCGATGGGTATATATATCCGAAGAGATGTGAGAGATCCTCACTTCTCTTCGTTGCTTTCTTACTCTCTCAAATTTCCTTCTTTGAATCCTCAAAGTTGGTTCTTCACATCTTCAAGATTTCTTCAAATCTTCAAGATTTTCTTCAAGTTTTTCCAGATTCCTTTTTTCGATATAATGAGTGAAGAACATCAAGAAGCTGCTGCTACTGAGGAAGGACCAGTTCCTGTCCTCAGATGGGACCTAGGGCTTTTCGAACAAATCGTTTGGAGCTTCCGATTCCCACCAGAGTGGGATGCCCGGTATCCGGCTCAGGGCCAGACCGCGGCTGATGCACCACCTGGATACATTACCCTATATGAAGACTTCTTTCTTCAGGGTAACTTCAGATTGCCGGCTACAAACTTCATGGGCCACATTCTTCATCATTACAACTTTCATCTATCGCAGATGAGCCCACCCGGGATGGTGAGGGTTCGTCACTTCGAGTTCTTGTGCCATTCTCATGGCATTGAGCCATCTGTGGATAAGTTTCGGGCTTTCTACCAGTTGCAGAGGACGATGGGTTTCTTCTCCTTTGCAAGCCGTGGTGCGGCGAAGAAGATTCTGCTAAACCCCCCGAAGAGTTTCCATGACTGGAAACCTAAGTTCTTCTTCATCCGTGAAGAGGTTTTGCCGATTGCCATGCCCTTTAGGGATTGGACTGAGTCAATACCGAAGGAAGACCTCCCAATTCCGAAAAATGCCCGGTGGTATCAGCAGTTGACCCCAACCCCAAATCGGGTGTTTGGGGAAAACGTTTTAGTAGCGGCTAAGATGAGTGACCAGTGGTCACCCAACAGCAGGGAGGTTCCGGTGTTGAAGATCGGCGATCAAGGTCAGTTATCACCCTTTTTCTTTTTTTTCAAGTACTTTGCTTTAATTGTTACTTTTGTATTCACGTTTAGAGGCGCAACTGTATCAAGCTGTCTTCTCCACATTTGGTGGTTCCATGGGCGTGCGCCCCTTGCGCGATGATGAAGAAAGCTGGTATGACCAGATTAAGGGCAACTTCATGTTTCCGGTTGAAGGTGCCTTTGCTTCGCCGCCAACCGCTACTGAAGGTGCGCAATATCCTAAACCTCGTCCTTTGCGCTCTGTGACTTCTGCTGGGAAAGAGATTCTCTATCTTTCCAGCGAGGAGTCAGTAGGGTCTTCCAACGGCGAGCTAAGTTCGTGGTCTAAAATCTTTGCAGGTGTGTTGCGCGACCTGGGGATTGACCCAGAAGAGAAGAAGAAGAAACCCTCGAAGAAGAAGAAGACGAAGGTAGATGCTGAAGTGACCAGCAAGGGGACTGGCCCTAGTCGCGCAACCGCTGCTGCTGATAAAGGTACTCTTCGCCTCCGACAAAGTGACTTAGACGATTTTGTTATAGTCAGTGACTCACTTGAAGGCTTACCGCGCACAGCTAAAACAAAAACTGGAGCGGGCGGCTCAAAAAGCTCTGGGAGCGCGGGTTCTCGTAACCCTGATGCATCAACCCTTATTTTCACAGAGATCAAGAAGAAGACCCCTGAGAAGGGTGTCAAGTTCAGTGAGCCAGGGGTGAAAAGGCCGAAGATTACCATCAAGTCTTCTGATACTGCTGCTCAGGACGCTGCGAAGGCTGCCGAGGCGCAGCGAAAGGCAGAGGAGAATCAGAAGAGAGAAGAAGAAAGGAAAAAGAAAGTTGAGGAGGAGAAGAGGAGGAAGGATGAAGAAGAGAGGAAGAAGAAGGCGGAGGAGGAGAAGAGGAGGAAGGATGAAGAAGAGAGGAAGAAGAAGGCGGAGGAGGAGAAGGCAGCCGAAGAGGCGAAGAAAAAGGCCTTGGAGAAGGAGTTGGCACAGAAGAAGGCTATGGATCAGCCTGCCAATGTTCAGGGGCCTGAGGTCGCCCAACCTACCCACTCCGCGCATGTCGAGACCCATGATCGATCCAAGATCACTACTTCTAAGGGGTCGGGTCGGTTTACTTCTAGCGGCGCGAGCTCTGGTGGAGCTGGGGGTTATAACCCAAACGTGATTGGGGCGAAGGACACTGTCGGTGACCTATATTACAAAACTTATACCGAAGAAGAACGCGGTGATGCTCCTCATCAAGCCCCCTGGGGCTTAAAACAGAAAGATACCTTCCATGAGTTCGGCCCTTGCCGCGAGTGGTTCTTGAACTCGTTTACTCCTGCAGAGGTCAATCGGCAAAGGGCGAAGCCCCATGAATTGTTATATCGCACCTTTATACTTGGAGAGGCCAACGCTCGTGCTGCCAATCACCAGATAGTTCGCGAATGGCGAACAATGGTTAGAGAGCGCGACGACTGGGAGGGTTATCGTGAGCGCATGTTAAAACGCATTGCTGAGTTTGAAAAGTCCAAGGCTGCTTTTGATGAGGAGAGAGCCAAATTTGAAGCCGATAAGAAGGCCGAAGAATGGGGCCGCGAGGGCCTGCAAAAGAAACTCCACAATGTTGAGGAGCAACTCGCCAAGGAGAAGGCCGAGTTCAAACGTATCTGCGCCCAAGACAACGAGCGCGCCTACGCGGCTCGACAGAAGATTGTTGATCTTGAGGCTAAAGTTGCTGATTTGACATCGAAGGTAGAGGAGGCGCATGGAGAGAAAGCTGCCAAGCAGCAGATGGAGGTTAGTTTATTTGTTTTCATTTATTCTTGCTATGTTGTTAACAAACTCGCCTAAGTTGTTTTGTCGGCTTCCAGGTTGAGTTATCTGAGGCCAAGGTGCAGCTGTCCAGCAAGGACAGAGATCTCCACGCCAAGGACGCTGAGATTGCGGAGCTCAAACGTCGCTTGAACGAGCAAATCGACAGATGTGAGTCGTTGGAGATCGACCTGGAGGCCGAGAGGGTTAAGGCTGCTACCGCTGAGGAGGTGCGTGCTGTCAGCACTGCCGCGCTTAACGTGGCTCAGACCAACTACTCCGAGGCCTAAGGCATCGTTGATACGCTTGTCTCGGAGGCTGAATGGATGCGCACTCGTGGAGTAGTGCTGGTAAGTTTGTACTTCTGTCTTTTATGTTTCCATCTTGCTAAGGGTTGTCCTTAACGCTTTTCTTTTGTTGAAGGTTGCCAACTCCATCTTAAATGCTGGCGAGCTAGATCGTGCCGTTGCTGCTCTCACGGATGCGGCGCGTGCGGTGGGTCATCGAGGAGGTTACTTGGAATGTGCCAATCACGTTGAGCAGATGCTAGGGCAGGAATTTGATGTAAGCCATTGCTCGGTGACTGAACATGCTGATGCTGCGCTTGCACATGCTGAAAACTCGTATGACAACCTTACCTTGCCTATCATGGATCTGGTTGTGGAATCTTTGAAGAAAGACGACTGGTGTCAGCGTCTTAAAGCAGTCCTCGATCCACCAGTTACCGTCGAATTATCCGATGAAGAACCAGCTGGTGATGATGGTGGAGATGGTGATGATAATGGCAACGATGACGATGGTGAGGATGACGGAGATGATGATGGTGATCGACGCGATGAATAGAATAGGTTGTTGATAGGCGTTTGTGCCTTGTGATTGTCTTTTGCAACTTGACTGTAAATGCTGCGTTGTTGCGCAAGTTTATTATATGAATCGTTTTCGTTTTTTCCGTTGCAATTATTGCATTGCTGTCAAAACGCAGGTTAAATTAACTCGAATAAATGGAAGTGTCTTTTAAGTAAAAGGTGACCGCCCGGTCTCGCGCTTTGTTCGCGGAGGACCTTGGAGGCGGTTCTTGTCAACAAATTTTTAAAATGCTGGAGTGTTTTCGCGCTAATCAGAAGTTTAGCATGCATTTGTAACGAAAAAATGTAATAGAAAAACATGTCGTATGTTTTCATTAAGTCTGGAATGGGCGCGTAGGCCTTCATACATTAATTGCTAATAGCGTATAGCCGACACAGGAAAGTAAAAACGGGCGCAAGGCCGAAGTAAGTTACATATAACATTTGCGCAGTTGTTGCGCGTTCCATGTTCGTGGTAAGATGTGGCCATCTAGGGTGCGTAACTTATAGGCCCCTTTGCCCAGGACCTCGTGGATCAGATATGGGCCTTCCCATTTAGGTGCCAACTTCCCTGGGCGTTCTGCATTTGACGCTTCACTGTCGCGGAAGACGTATTCCCCTGGAGTGAAGGTACAAATGCGGACCTTTGTGTTGTAGTACCTTTCCAGCTGGGTCTTGTACTTGGCCTCTCTGATTCGCGCGATTTCGCGCCTTTCTTCCAACAAGTCTAGGCCAAGGCGTCTTTCCGCTTCATTATCAATTGTGTTGACCGCTGTCATGCGTGGTGAGGGTAGGCCAATCTCCGCCGGGATAACTGCCTCTGATCCATAGACCAAGCTAAAAGGCGTCTCGCCGGTACTTGTTTTTGGCATGGTTCGATGAGCCCATAAGATGCTCGGGAGCTCATCAACCCATCCTCGTCGCCTTGTCCCCAATCTGGCCTTTATTCCCTCGACAATGCATTTGTTCACGCTTTCTACTTGTCCGTTGCCTTGGGGGTGCGCAACAGATGTGAAGGTGTGTTCAATTTTCATCTCCTTCATCCATTTCTTGAGATCTTCTGATGCAAAGTTGGTGCCATTGTCAGTTACAATTTTGAGCGGGAGGCCAAATCTGCATATGATGTGCTCCAGATGAACTTGCGCACAATCATAGCTGTGGTGGATGCCAGGGCTTTGGCCTCCACCCACTTTGTGAAGTAATCGACAGCCACTATGATGAATTTTACGGCGCCGGGAGCATCCGGGAAGGGTCCCACCATGTCAATTCCCCACTGCTGGAAGGGCCATGCGGTGGATACGGGGATAAGATCGTTCTTGGGGCGCGGTGTTTTTGGGGAATGCCTCTGACAAGAGTCACATTTGCGGATCTCCTTCAGTGCGTCGACATGCATACCAGGCCAGTAGTAACCGGCGCTCATGATCTTCGCGACAACCATCCGTGGTCCGGAGTGAATGCCGCAGATCCTCTCGTGGATCTCCCTTATCAGGTAGTTCGCATCCTGGGGGTCCACACAGCGCAGTAGTGGCCCCAGGAAGGACTTTCGGTACAAAATACCGCCGTTCATTTCATAGTGTAGGGCTTTGTTTTGGATCTTCCTCGCTTCCGCTTTGTTTTCAGGGAGTACCCCTTCTTGCAAGTACTGGATTATCGGGGTCATCCATGAAGGTTGGCCCGTTTCGATCACGTTCACTTGTCGCAGCAGCACCGATGGATTCTTGAGTACCTCTATCCTTACATCTTTGGCAAGATGTTGAAAGGAGGTCGAGGCAAGCTTGCTCAAGGCATCAGCTGGCTTGTTTTCGGAGCGATTGATGTGTATAACCTTGTGAGATTTGAATTGTTGGAGCAATTCTTTCGCTTGTTCCAGATACAAAGCCATGACTTCTCCCTTCGCGTCGTATATGCCATTTACTTGACTGGCTATCAGGAGTGAGTCAACATGTGCGCGCAAGCTTTTGGCTCCCATTTTGATGGCGAGGCGTAAGCCTGCCAGAAATGCTTCGTACTCAGCCTCGTTGTTGGTGTTTTTGAAGTCCAACTTAATGGCGTAAGTAAACTCGTGATTCTCTGGGCTCACTAGGCGCAATCCTGCTCCCGCGCCATCTTCATTTGATGCCCCGTCGGTGTAAAGCATCCAAGTTTCATCTGTTGCATCTTTCTCGGGAGTCTCTATCAGCTCGCACTCCTTGATTTTATCGGCCGGCACTTCTGTGATGAAGTCGGCTAGGACCTGACCCTTAATGGCTGGTCGTGGCCTGTACAAGATGTTATGGCCTCCCTGTTCAATGGCCCATTTTGCCAACCTGCCTGATGTCTCAGGCTTCTGTAGTATAGTGCCAATGTGGAAGTTTGTAAGCACAGTTATCACATGGCCTGTGAAGTATCGGCGCAGCCTTCGGGAGGCGTGTAATAGCGCAAGAACCAGCTTTTCCATTGTGGAATACCTTGTTTCTGGGTCAGTGAGTACCCTGCTGACATAGTAGATCGGGGTTTGTACTCCGTTTCTGTCGACCAATAATACTGACCCTACTGCCTTATCCGAGGAGGATAAGTACAGTACGAGGGGCTCTTTTTCAAATGGTGCAGTCAGGGTAGGGAGTTCGATCAGACACGCTTTCATCTGTTGAAAAGTTGTTTCGGCCTCCGGGGTCCATTTGAACTCTTGTTTCTTCACACAATTGCGCAACGTGCTAATGAAGGGATACGACTTTGCGGCGTGATTGGAGAGAAAACGATTAAGCGCGGCCAGTCGGCCGGCCAGTCGTTGCATTTCTTTGATGTTTCGCGGTGAGGGCATTCGTTCTATAGCTTGTACTTTCTCTGGATTCACCTTGAAACCGCCGTTCGTGACAATGAAGCCTAGAAACTTCCCTTCTTCCATGCCAAAAGAGCACTTGGCTGGATTTAGCTTCATATTTACGCTGCGCAATGAGTTGAACGTTTTTTCGATGTCTTTCAACATTTGGTCCTCCTCGGGACTTTTAACCACTAGATCATCGATGTAAACCTCAATATGCTTTCCGATGTCACCTGCAAAGGTCTTGTCCATCAAGCGTTGATATGTCGCGCCTGCATTCTTCAGGCCGAAAGGCATCTTTGTGTAGCAGAAGATTCCAAGATCAGTTCTGAACGCTGTCTTGTCTTCATCCTCTAGCTTCATCTGAACTTGATGGTATCCTTTGTAGCAATCCAAAAAGCACTTCCATCGGTATGGCGCGAGAGAATCTATTTTTTTATCGATCTCAGGCAAGGAATAGCAATCCTTTGGGCACGCCTTGTTGAGATCGGTGTAATCTACGCACATGCGCCATCCGCCGTTTGACTTTTCGACCATCACTGGGTTCGCAACCCAACTCTGATATCTTACCTCTCGCAAGATCCCGGCTTTGAGCAGTTCACATACTTGCTCGTTCATTGCTTTTGTCTTGTCTGCTCCTAGGCTGCGCCTTCTTTGGACCTTTGGCTCGACAGAGGGGTACGTGTTTAAGCAATGCTCGGTGATGTTGCGCGGGACACCGGTCATGTGTAACACCTCGAAAAATTTCGTCCAATAATGTCTTGACACGTGTCATAAGGTTCCGTTATGTGAAAACATGCTTTAGAGGGACTAAAAGTGACAAACAGTGAAAACTATGGAACGTAAGGGTCCAAAGTGTCAACAATGGATAAATAGACTCTATGATAACCCCACATAATGTTTATAACCTTTAACGGATGGGTCATGGATCATACGACGCGGAAATTGCACGAAAGTGAAGTATTGTAAACTATAGGGGCCAAAAGTGTCAACATGTTTAATTTATACCTCTGAGTGAACTTTTGGCAGACCCGAAGCTTTGTATAGCTAAAATATACTCACTAGAATATGTGGTTAAAATTTCATGAAGTTTCGTCAACGTATGAGAAAGTTATGGCCAAAACCGTACTTAAGGGACTAAAAGCGTCAACGTCGAATTTAGGGCTTTTCGGTTGAGCGCAAAGTTATCCGAGGGCATTACCATGTTGGTAAAAGTCCTAAGGTCCTTAAAAACCAAGTTTGGGGGTTTACGGGTCGAGAAAAGTAGCCGAAACATCACGTACAAGTTCAGGGGTCAAAGCTGTCAATGTTTGAAAGATGTTTGGCTGAACAGCAGGTCAGGCGACCCGCCTGGACAGACCCAGGCGGGCCGCGTGGGACTATCAGGTGCAGAAAATCGAATTTGGGTTGATTTGGGTCCGAATTTGAGTGACAAACAGCTGTAACTTGCCTCCACAATCACCAATAACATTTCATGCAAGCCTACAACTACAGTAAGCTCGAAAATACTGATTTAAAACAAGAATTGATCTCATTTTGATCATTTGCAAGTGAAGAACAAGGAGCATTCTCTCAAGAGCTCTCAAGAACACTTCAAGCAAGCTTTCTGGAGGGATTCTGATCAACAAGGCCGACTCCTAGTGACCATTTAACATCTATAGGACTCTTGTAAGCCTTCAATTCGTTCTTTGATCCATTCTTGTTGTGTTAATTGCTAAAAGTCAAACTGGGTGTTCATAACCTTTGACTTTCTGATTAAACGGATTTCTTTCAGTAATTTCTCGAATTGAAACTTGTTATAGATTAGTATTTATGTGGGAAACAAACCCTCTAAAGGGTACTAACTGATTCCCACTACATGCATGCTTAATGTCGAGTCAAACCTAATTCTAAAAAGTCAACAGAAGTGATTTTTGCGAAAAATGACATGATTAATGATATAGATGACATGCAACCTGATTGATCATTGAAAATAACTTGTAACATATATATAAATGTGTTTTAATCATCATCAACTCGACACTCTATAGTATAGCCACGAATCGGAACCGAAAGTCTTGTAAAACGATTATTTCGTAGACTATCGATTCGGATTCGTACATGCATGTTCAAGATCTGTTTTGGAAAGTATTTTTGACTATTATTATTTTAGTTAAACTTTCTGGAACTTTCGTTGATTGAGTCTATGTTTAGCCTATTCGAATGCTTGTTTCCGGTTTATGCATAAAGTTGACTATTTTGCCCTTTTTGATTTAAAACGGGATTTTTGGAAAAGTGAAAGGATAGAAATCTTTATTTTTATTATATAAACTTGCACCGAAAGTTTCGGATCAGTTGGTGGTCCAGATTGTGAGTTATGGCCATTAGCGTAAAACTATATTATAAATTTACATAAACGGTCCTTTTTGCGTAGAACCCGTTTCTGGCCACATTTTGACACGAAACTTTTTACCAACTGATTATATATAATATTCTGGGAATTTTGGTGATTTTTAATTAATTTTTGGCTGAACGGATCCTAGATCACCTAGCCATTTCGGCTTATGTCGGTTTTGACCGTTTTAGCCATAAAAAGAGTTTTACACCTCCGTTTGACCCGAAACCTTTTTCTACTGATTTTATATGATGAATAAATTATTTTAAGTATTCTGGAAATATAAAAATCTCAGATTTACTGTGAAAACCCGAAAACGCCCTTAAACCGTATTTTTAGCATTTTAACGCATAGTAAGCGTTGTGCTTGTTTTAAACCCACAAAACTTATACCTACTGATGTAAATCACATATTTTTATATAATAACAGTAAGTATAATATTTTGAACTCAGGTTTCCAGTTTTGGCATTTTTAGCCCTTGTGAAATTACTAAAATACCCCTACGGTGCATAGTTTGGTTTTAAATGGTAGATTTGATATATGGGTCATACCCTACTGATATAATATGATATATTAAGTATATTTACTGTATGAACCAGACCCGAAACTCAGATTTCTAATTTTACCCTTTTATTATCTTTTAAATGACCAAAATGCCCTTCTAAGGCATAAATTGAGTTTAAAATTATCCCGGGCAATATAGGACATAACTTACTGATATAATATCATATTCTAAGCATATTACTTCAGGAAACTTGCATTTGAATCTTTTGGCTACCCGTATCGCCCTTTTCGCGTTCGGTTCGGCTTACGTAACTAGTTTGCGTAAATTGACCGAAACGGGTCAAACGATATCGTTTTTGCTTCAAAATCCAGAATGTATTTAGTATACCCGTATTATACAAGTATTCGAACTTGTCGGGTCTAAATCACATTCTATCCGGTCTTTCGCTTAATCGTGCGTAAACCGTATCACTCCTAAAACTAACCGGTCAAAGCTTAAGCTTAAATAAAAGGCCGTTAGGAATCTAATAGGTTAATTATAAACCTTTGTTCCAGATTAGGAAGCCCGGTAAAAGCTACCACCACTTATCGTTTGTGACTTATACTTGCTCAGGTAAATACATTTTGACTTATTTTCCCTATACGGGCTTGGGGTACGGTATTTAAAATACCGCTTGATCGGGCGCACAAGTCCTGCTCCCTATGGGTGTTCAGTCTTGAATAGCTTGTGTGATTTCGTTTAAACAGTTTTGTCTTACTTAAAAGGCTTTGGGGGGTTGTTGACCATGTCCCGGATATCCTTGGCATTATCTTACGAGATGGCCACGACCAGAGCACGGGGTGTAGGCGTACACCCGTCGTGTATAACTCTTTGATGTGGTGTGTCAATTAAATCTCTAGCCCGGACAGTAGATCCCGGGCCACCAGAGATATAAGTGCATGTAATTCGTTCACAAGTTCATATTAAATGATTATCCCAAGTTAATAAAATATTTATGCCTGGTGCATTTAAATAAATTTTAAATCATTTTCAAAATGAGTCAGTCGATTTGTATTTACCAGTGTAAACTGACGTATTTTTCTCAAAAGATTAAGTGCAGGTACTATACGGAAATAGGCTGGCTGTTTCCTAGAGAGCGTCCACAATAGTCTCGCAAACTCGGACGACATTTATCTGTTGAACTATTTATCTCTGTTTTATTGATCCGCCTGTGGATCCATTTCAACGACTGTGATATTTATTATTGCATTTTAATTAAAGTTGAAATGTTTCTATTCTGCTTCCGCTGTGCATTATTATTTGTGTTGATTGTCTATGACGATGCCAACTACGTCACTGTACCCCACACCGGGCCCACCGGTGACACGTGGAAATTCGGGGTGTGACAGGTTGGTATCAGAGCCAACGCTGAGTGAATTAAACACTATCCTAATGTGTTTAATCTCAGTTACACAATTGCACATTCCTCGATTTTCGAGTCTAGACAAGGAACATAGGAAATGTTCAACATTTCGTTTAATTTATTTTTATTTATTATTGCATTGTCTTATATATTTTGTTGCGCAACTTGTTTGACTTTTGACAGGATCAGGATGCCGCCAAGGATGAGAGGTCGTGGAGGATTTCCTACATCCCATGATCATGAGGCTGGCCCCTCGCATAGGCGGGCCCCATCTGCTACACACCACACAGCCGCCAACGACCTTTGGAGGTCTATTGCCGAGCCTGCTAGGCATTCGGTTTCCGCGAGCACTTCTCCGTCGTTACCCCACTCGTTTGGGCCCCACTCGGAGAACGGGCCCCATGATTCGCTTGGATCATACATACCATTGCACCAGTCACCACAGCAGTACCCAGCGCCAGCCTACCAGGGTTTGTATAACCCTAATGCTTATGTGGAAGAGCCAGTGGGCCATAACCCACTTGGACAGGAGGACCACTTTCCTGGTGGTCACGAGATGGACGTAGACGAGGAGACGGACCCTTCGCTCCCACCATCAGGCACACCAAACCACCCGATTGAGATATCGGATGGGTCGCCATACACAGGATCACCATTTAATGGTGTGGACAGCTTCCAGGAGAGGTTCAAGCAACATGATTGGTACTTCACCCCTAGCCACAACTCTCCTATGCTTCAATCACTCCATGGTACTCCGATGCTTCAATCGCTCCATGGTTCGCCGGTGCACTCACAGCACCACTCGCAGCAGCAGCAGCTCCAGCAGCAGCCGCCTCTACCGCAGGACCTATCTGAGGCCCTGTGGCGTGACGTGATCACTCCGTCACCACCGCCGCCGCCAGTTTTACCTCCTCCGCCTCAGAGGCCTAGGAGGAATGCGCGCATGTCTACGCGCGGAGGGATTCGCATAGGCACCCCTCCACGTGTTAGTAGCAGCCGCTACACGTCTCTACCCGGGGAGTCTGAGACAGGGGAGTCTCAGCATCCCGTATCGGAGGTTACTTCTGTTCCGATCCCGCCTCTGCCGCCGCAGAATTTTGGAGAGCCGATTCCGGCTTATGCTAGTGCCGCTCAGTTCAACCCGTTCGAGCAGGTATTCCCTCAGGGTTATGATTACACGGGAGACCCTTATTGGCAAGCTGTGAACTACAGCTCACTCCCACATAGTGGTCCACTTGGAGACCCTTGGGCTGCCGGCCCATCTACTTTTGGTTACCCTCCGGGTTACCAGCAGCCACCGCAGCCGCAGTCTTACCAGCCGCCGCAGCCGCAGCACTACCAGCCACCACCACCGGCGCCTATGATGTCGCCGCCGCAGGTTCAGGAGATCCTGCAGGGGATTGATAGCATGCGACGCGAGTTTCAGCACAACATGCGAGAGGATCGCCGACGCACCAGTGGCATGTTTAAGAAGGTATTCGATTTGCTCAAGGGTAAGAGCAAGAAGGATCGTTGAATCCTTCGATTATCATTTCTTGTACTCATGTCCCTGCGTGGACATTTATTCCAGTACTCTACCCCTGCGTGGGTATATCTATCTTTCTCTACCCCTGTGTGGGTATGTTATCCTGTTAACCCCTGCGGGGGTTTGTTTTATTTTATTTCGTTATTGTTGTACTTGTTTAGCCCCTGCGCGGGCATGTTATTCATGCTAGTTATGTTATTTCAAAGTCCCGTTTAGGGCAATTATGTACTGGTATTTTATTGGAAATTTAAATGGTTAATTTGAATTTATCATTTTATTTATATGCATGAATAATATTAAAATAATGGAAAATATCAATTTTTATTTGATTTGCCATTTTATAAGAATCTTAGTAAGGTATAACCTAGCCTGAATGCCTTATTAACAGGCCTGGCCCTGATGGTAAAACCTGGTTGAAAGGATTCAACTCCCTGTTAACATCTGAGAACATGTTAACATTCTGGCTAAGCGTGATCTGTAGAATCACACAAGCCACCCTTTTTAATAAATTATCTACAGATTATATCTGTATACAAGTCTATTAATGACTTGATACCTACGGGTTATGACTATGTCATATAGTGGCAGTTGTGGTCTATGACTCCCTGCCTAGTAAAGAAATATCTACAGATTTTATCTGTACACAAGTCTATTAATGGCTTGATACCTACGGGTTATAACTATGTTATATAATGACAGTTGTGGTTTATGACTCTCTGTCTAGTAAAGGATTATTTGTTTAATTATACAATTTATAGTCCTATAAAAATCTAAATTTATAATTTAGTGATTGTCCTTGTGACTAGGCCTATGGTGCCAATATATATATTTTCATTCCTTGATTGCTAATAAGAGCCTGAATGAAACTTACTAAATTAACTGCTAAGGTTTTTGATACCATGGTTAATAGATCGTCTAGGACGATAATACTGTTAGGTTCTAAATAAGACCTTGTCCTTTATTGTAGCTTAAAGCTACGATGGCCAAATCGGAAGAAACCAACAGTCATTCTGGGGAACGCTCAGATAATGCAAAGATTCACGTTACCGGTGCAGAATTGCAAGCACTGATTGATAATGCTGTCGCCAAGGCTATGGATAGGCAGTTCAAAGAATCTAGTGGTACTCAGAGTAGAACCCGCTCAGTGACGCATGTTAAGGCTAAGACTCATTCTGGGGCTCATAGTAAGCCGCCGTCTAAAAAGAGTGAGCCAAAGAAAGTTGAGGGTGATAATCATTCCTCCAACCACAGCAGCGTCCCAAAGCAGGAGATTGAGCTGAAGCATGACACGTACAGCAGGTCCTGTACGTACAAGTATTTTGTATCCTGCAAGCCCAGAGAATTCACTGGGGAAAAAGGAGCCGTCGACTGCATGACGTGGATTGACGAGATGGACACTGTAGTTGATATCAGCGGGTGTGCTGATAGGGACGTCGTGAAGTACGTGTCCCAGTCATTCAAAGGAGATGCGTTAGCGTGGTGGAAGTCACTCCTACAAGCTGCCGGTAAGGCCACACTGTACGGTTTGTCGTGGGAACAGTTTGTGGCCCTGATTAAAGAGAACTTCTGTCCACAGCACGAGGTCGAGCGAATCGAATCGGATTTTGTATCCTTAGTGATGAAGAACCTCGATTGTCAAGCGTATCTTACTACGTTCAACACGCTGTCTCGTTTAGTGCCTTACTTGGTGACCCCGGAGCCGCGTAGGATTGCTCGATTCATTGGGGGTCTGGCACCGGAGATTAAAGCCAGCGTCAAAGCTTCAAGACCTACTACATTTAGATCCGTAGCAGATCTATCCCTCTCCCTCACTCAGGATGTGGTAAGATTGAGAGCTATGAGGAGCTCTGAGGAGAACAAGCGGAAACGTGAGGATGACACCTCACGGAGATCTGAAAAGCGACATAGAGGGAACAACGACCACAGGAAAGGGTCGGGGTCTAGGAAGAGTGATCATCAGTCGGGTGAAAAACCCAGATGCAAGTTTTGTAGGAGACACCACTTTGGGAGGTGTCGGTTTGAAACAAAATCCCAGTCTTCGGAGAAGCGATGTGGAATCTGCAAGTCCACAGATCATAAGGCGGTGGACTGCAAGAAAATGAAAGATGCAACGTGTTTTGGTTGCAACGAAAAAGGTCATATTCGGCCCAACTGTCCAAAGTTTGCGAAGAAGGCCGAGGAAGGGAAGAAGACTAATGCGAGAGTCTTCAAAATGGACGCAAAGGAAGCAGTCCTTGACGATAACGTCATTACCGGTACGTTTCTTGTAAACGATATATTTGCTAGAGTTTTGTTTGATTCGGGGGCTGATAAGTCATTTGTAGATAATAAGTTTTGTAAACTGTTGAGACTTCCTGTTAAAACCTTAAGTGTGAAATATGAGGTGGAATTAGCCGATGGAACCTTAGAAACCGCCTCGACTGTTCTAGATGGATGTGTTATATCCATTAGGAATCATTCCTTCCCGTTATCCTTGCTTCCCTTTAAGTTAGCTGGATTCGACATAGTAATAGGCATGGATTGGTTGTCGAGTAACCAAGCCCAGATTCTGTGCAACAGAAAGCAAGTAATAGTTAAGACTCCGTCCGGTGAGTCACTTACTATTCAAGGAGATACCCAACATGGATTGCCCGAGCAAGTGTCCATGCTCAAGGCATCCAGATGCATGCAGAAGGGTTGTGTCATTTATATGGCACAAGTTACCATAGATGAGCCGAAGCCGAAGATTGAGGATATCCCTGTTATATCAGAATATCCTGAAGTATTTCCTGAAGAACTACCCGGTTTGCCACCGGATAGGCAAGTAGAGTTTCGGATAGATATCATTCCAGGCACTGCACCTGTAGCAAGAGCACCATACAGATTGGCACCAACGGAGATGAAGGAGTTGAGGACGCAGTTGGATGAGCTTTTAGCCAAAGGTTTTATTAGACCTAGCTCGTCTCCTTGGGGAGCGCCAATCTTGTTCGTTAAGAAGAAGGATGGTTCGATGCGTCTGTGCATCGATTATCGTGAGCTTAACAAGGTCACTATCAAGAATCGGTATCCGTTACCCAGGATCGACGATCTATTCGATCAGTTGCAAGGAGCAAGTTATTTCTCCAAGATTGACCTAAGGTCAGGTTATCATCAGTTGAAGGTCAAGGAGGAAGACGTACACAAGACTGCGTTTAGGACTCGTTATGGACATTACGAGTTCCTAGTGATGCCGTTTGGGCTCACTAACGCACCAGCCGCGTTCATGGATCTCATGAATCGCGTCTGCAAACCTTATTTAGATAAGTTCGTCATCGTCTTTATTGACGACATTCTTATCTACTCGAAGAGCCAAGCTGACCATGAGAAACACCTTCGTTGTATTCTCAAACTTCTGTATCAAGAGAAGCTTTATGCCAAATTCTCAAAGTGTGAATTTTGGCTTCGAGAAGTCCAATTCCTTGGACATGTTGTTAGCGAGCGTGGTATCCAAGTAGATCCCGCTAAAGTCGAAGCAGTCATGAATTGGCAGGAGCCGAAGACGCCTACCGAGATTCGTAGTTTCCTCGGATTGGCAGGATATTATAGGAGATTCATCGAGAACTTCTCAAGGATTGCTGCGCCCCTAACCTCATTGACCCGTAAGAAGGTTAAGTTTGATTGGGGCCCTAAGCAGCAGGAATCCTTTGACATTCTGAAGCAGAAGCTGAGCAATGCGCCAGTGTTGACATTGCCCGATGGAATAGATGAATTTGTGGTATATTGTGATGCATCACATACTGGCATGGGCTGTGTACTCATGCAGAAAGGCAAAGTCATTGCCTACGCTTCTCGACAGCTAAAAGTGCATGAGAAGAACTACACCACCCACGATTTGGAATTGGGTGCGGTTGTATTTGCTTTGAAGTTATGGAGACATTACTTGTATGGAACCAAGTGCATAATTTATTCGGATCACAAGAGTCTTCAGCATTTGTTCAATCAGAAGGAATTGAACATGCGTCAAAGGCGATGGATGGAAACTCTCAATGATTATGACTGTGAGATAAGATACCATCCAGGCAAGGCAAATGTAGTTGCCGACGCCTTAAGTAGAAAGGAAAGGGTTAAACCGATCAGAATCAATGCCAAGCGCATTGAAATAAGAAATAATTTGAATGAAAGGGTGTTAGCTGCACAGAAGGAAGCTGTGCTGGAAGCTAACTATCCTGCAGAAAAGTTGGGAGTAACTGAGGAGCAGTTATCCCACGACAAGGATGGAATGTTACGCCTAAACGGACGAATATGGGTTCCAGTATATGGAGGACTTCGGGATGTTATCCTCCAGGAGGCCCACAGCTCTAAATATTCCGTTCATCCTGGAGCTGATAAGATGTACCAGGATTTGAAATCAAACTACTGGTGGATTGGTTTGAAAAAGTCCGTGGCCGAGTATGTGGCCAAGTGTTTGACTTGTGCGCAAGTCAAGGCTGAGCATCAGAAGCCGTCAGGTTTGCTTCAACAACCTGAAATTCCCAAATGGAAATGGGAAATGGTGACAATGGATTTTATCACCAAGTTGCCGAAAACGAAAAAGGGAAATGATACCATATGGGTCATAGTTGACAGACTGACTAAGTCAGCTCATTTTCTACCCATCAAGGAGACGTATAGCTCAGATATGTTAGCACAATTATACGTCGATAAGATAGTAGCGCTACATGGTATACCTATATCTATTATCTCTGATAGGGATACTAGATATACGTCACATTTTTGGAAGAGTTTCCAACAGTCGTTGGGCACTCGTTTGAATTTCAGTACGGCTTATCATCCTCAGACTGATGGTCAGAGCGAGCGTACTATTCAAACCTTGGAAGACATGCTTCGTGCATGTGCGATCGACTTGGGTGGTAGTTGGGATAAGCACCTACCACTGATTGAATTCTCCTACAACAATAGCTACCATTCCAGCATAA
The DNA here is from genome assembly GCF_002127325.2 of Helianthus annuus. Lineage (NCBI taxonomy): Eukaryota > Viridiplantae > Streptophyta > Magnoliopsida > Asterales > Asteraceae > Helianthus > Helianthus annuus. Next base: position 1,669,026 of record NC_035433.2, read on the forward strand.
AGGCTGCGCCTTTTGAGGCCCTATACGGTAGGAAGTGTAGATCGCCCATTTGTTGGGCAGAAGTTGGAGATGTCCAGTTATCTGGACCAGATATCGTCTTTGAGACGACAGACAAGATCGTTCAAATCCGTGATCGTTTGAAAGCTGCCAGGGATAGGCAGAAAAGTTATGCGGATCCTAAGCGCAAAGATTTTCACTTTGATGTGGGTGAGAAAGTATTGCTCAAAGTATCACCTTGGAAAGGTGTGATGAGATTTGGAAAGAAAGGCAAGCTGAGCCCGAGATATATAGGACCTTTCGAGATAATCGAACGTGTCGGGGCAGTCGCTTACAAGTTAAACTTGCCTGAAGAGCTTAGTGCCATTCATAATGTGTTCCATATCTGTAATTTGAAGAAGTGTTTCGCTGACGATTCACTGGTTATACCGCATACAGATATACACATAGACGAAAGTCTAAAGTTTGTCGAAAAACCTTTGTCGATCGAGGATCGACAGGTAAAGAAGCTTCGAAGGAAGCAAGTACCTATTGTTAAGGTCAAATGGGATGCCCGTAGAGGTCCCGAATTCACGTGGGAAGTGGAATCCACGATGAAAGATAAATATCCCCATTTGTTTGAATAAATCTCGGGGTCGAGATTTCTTTTAAGGGGGTGAGGATGTAACACCTCGAAAAATTTCGTCCAATAATGTCTTGACACGTGTCATAAGGTTCCGTTATGTGAAAACATGCTTTAGAGGGACTAAAAGTGACAAACAGTGAAAACTATGGAACGTAAGGGTCCAAAGTGTCAACAATGGATAAATAGACTCTATGATAACCCCACATAATGTTTATAACCTTTAACGGATGGGTCATGGATCATACGACGCGGAAATTGCACGAAAGTGAAGTATTGTAAACTATAGGGGCCAAAAGTGTCAACATGTTTAATTTATACCTCTGAGTGAACTTTTGGCAGACCCGAAGCTTTGTATAGCTAAAATATACTCACTAGAATATGTGGTTAAAATTTCATGAAGTTTCGTCAACGTATGAGAAAGTTATGGCCAAAACCGTACTTAAGGGACTAAAAGCGTCAACGTCGAATTTAGGGCTTTTCGGTTGAGCGCAAAGTTATCCGAGGGCATTACCATGTTGGTAAAAGTCCTAAGGTCCTTAAAAACCAAGTTTGGGGGTTTACGGGTCGAGAAAAGTAGCCGAAACATCACGTACAAGTTCAGGGGTCAAAGCTGTCAATGTTTGAAAGATGTTTGGCTGAACAGCAGGTCAGGCGACCCGCCTGGACAGACCCAGGCGGGCCGCGTGGGACTATCAGGTGCAGAAAATCGAATTTGGGTTGATTTGGGTCCGAATTTGAGTGACAAACAGCTGTAACTTGCCTCCACAATCACCAATAACATTTCATGCAAGCCTACAACTACAGTAAGCTCGAAAATACTGATTTAAAACAAGAATTGATCTCATTTTGATCATTTGCAAGTGAAGAACAAGGAGCATTCTCTCAAGAGCTCTCAAGAACACTTCAAGCAAGCTTTCTGGAGGGATTCTGATCAACAAGGCCGACTCCTAGTGACCATTTAACATCTATAGGACTCTTGTAAGCCTTCAATTCGTTCTTTGATCCATTCTTGTTGTGTTAATTGCTAAAAGTCAAACTGGGTGTTCATAACCTTTGACTTTCTGATTAAACGGATTTCTTTCAGTAATTTCTCGAATTGAAACTTGTTATAGATTAGTATTTATGTGGGAAACAAACCCTCTAAAGGGTACTAACTGATTCCCACTACATGCATGCTTAATGTCGAGTCAAACCTAATTCTAAAAAGTCAACAGAAGTGATTTTTGCGAAAAATGACATGATTAATGATATAGATGACATGCAACCTGATTGATCATTGAAAATAACTTGTAACATATATATAAATGTGTTTTAATCATCATCAACTCGACACTCTATAGTATAGCCACGAATCGGAACCGAAAGTCTTGTAAAACGATTATTTCGTAGACTATCGATTCGGATTCGTACATGCATGTTCAAGATCTGTTTTGGAAAGTATTTTTGACTATTATTATTTTAGTTAAACTTTCTGGAACTTTCGTTGATTGAGTCTATGTTTAGCCTATTCGAATGCTTGTTTCCGGTTTATGCATAAAGTTGACTATTTTGCCCTTTTTGATTTAAAACGGGATTTTTGGAAAAGTGAAAGGATAGAAATCTTTATTTTTATTATATAAACTTGCACCGAAAGTTTCGGATCAGTTGGTGGTCCAGATTGTGAGTTATGGCCATTAGCGTAAAACTATATTATAAATTTACATAAACGGTCCTTTTTGCGTAGAACCCGTTTCTGGCCACATTTTGACACGAAACTTTTTACCAACTGATTATATATAATATTCTGGGAATTTTGGTGATTTTTAATTAATTTTTGGCTGAACGGATCCTAGATCACCTAGCCATTTCGGCTTATGTCGGTTTTGACCGTTTTAGCCATAAAAAGAGTTTTACACCTCCGTTTGACCCGAAACCTTTTTCTACTGATTTTATATGATGAATAAATTATTTTAAGTATTCTGGAAATATAAAAATCTCAGATTTACTGTGAAAACCCGAAAACGCCCTTAAACCGTATTTTTAGCATTTTAACGCATAGTAAGCGTTGTGCTTGTTTTAAACCCACAAAACTTATACCTACTGATGTAAATCACATATTTTTATATAATAACAGTAAGTATAATATTTTGAACTCAGGTTTCCAGTTTTGGCATTTTTAGCCCTTGTGAAATTACTAAAATACCCCTACGGTGCATAGTTTGGTTTTAAATGGTAGATTTGATATATGGGTCATACCCTACTGATATAATATGATATATTAAGTATATTTACTGTATGAACCAGACCCGAAACTCAGATTTCTAATTTTACCCTTTTATTATCTTTTAAATGACCAAAATGCCCTTCTAAGGCATAAATTGAGTTTAAAATTATCCCGGGCAATATAGGACATAACTTACTGATATAATATCATATTCTAAGCATATTACTTCAGGAAACTTGCATTTGAATCTTTTGGCTACCCGTATCGCCCTTTTCGCGTTCGGTTCGGCTTACGTAACTAGTTTGCGTAAATTGACCGAAACGGGTCAAACGATATCGTTTTTGCTTCAAAATCCAGAATGTATTTAGTATACCCGTATTATACAAGTATTCGAACTTGTCGGGTCTAAATCACATTCTATCCGGTCTTTCGCTTAATCGTGCGTAAACCGTATCACTCCTAAAACTAACCGGTCAAAGCTTAAGCTTAAATAAAAGGCCGTTAGGAATCTAATAGGTTAATTATAAACCTTTGTTCCAGATTAGGAAGCCCGGTAAAAGCTACCACCACTTATCGTTTGTGACTTATACTTGCTCAGGTAAATACATTTTGACTTATTTTCCCTATACGGGCTTGGGGTACGGTATTTAAAATACCGCTTGATCGGGCGCACAAGTCCTGCTCCCTATGGGTGTTCAGTCTTGAATAGCTTGTGTGATTTCGTTTAAACAGTTTTGTCTTACTTAAAAGGCTTTGGGGGGTTGTTGACCATGTCCCGGATATCCTTGGCATTATCTTACGAGATGGCCACGACCAGAGCACGGGGTGTAGGCGTACACCCGTCGTGTATAACTCTTTGATGTGGTGTGTCAATTAAATCTCTAGCCCGGACAGTAGATCCCGGGCCACCAGAGATATAAGTGCATGTAATTCGTTCACAAGTTCATATTAAATGATTATCCCAAGTTAATAAAATATTTATGCCTGGTGCATTTAAATAAATTTTAAATCATTTTCAAAATGAGTCAGTCGATTTGTATTTACCAGTGTAAACTGACGTATTTTTCTCAAAAGATTAAGTGCAGGTACTATACGGAAATAGGCTGGCTGTTTCCTAGAGAGCGTCCACAATAGTCTCGCAAACTCGGACGACATTTATCTGTTGAACTATTTATCTCTGTTTTATTGATCCGCCTGTGGATCCATTTCAACGACTGTGATATTTATTATTGCATTTTAATTAAAGTTGAAATGTTTCTATTCTGCTTCCGCTGTGCATTATTATTTGTGTTGATTGTCTATGACGATGCCAACTACGTCACTGTACCCCACACCGGGCCCACCGGTGACACGTGGAAATTCGGGGTGTGACATCATGTCTGCCGGGGTCCAGGCAAATATATCCATGTTTCGAAACAGCAGTTGCTTTAGACGTGTTCTGATGTCTGACGAAATGGCGTGGCCAATTGTCACGGTCTGCTCTGGGTATTTTCGGTTTAAAATCCATTTCTCTGGCTCGGTCGTGGAGACCTTCGCCGCCTTTGTTGGGCGCAGCTCTTCAGTTGACATTACTTCTTTCTTGGCATATATGATTGCTACTCCTGTCTTGGTTGGGAAACCTATCGCAGAATGGGGCGTTGAAGTCACCATGTTTAGCTCGCCTTGTGTTTCCCTCCCAATAAGCACATCATGCCTCGATTTCACTGGCATTACCATGAAGTTCACATTTGTTGTTCTTGAGTGTTTCCCGTCAGAGAGCGTGACGGGGAAACTGATCTGTCCGAGTGGAAAAACCATCTCGTTGCAAAATCCAGACAAAGGATAATCGACTGGCTCGAGTCTCGCTTTATCCTCCTCATCCAACTGATTGAAACACTGTTCGTAAATGATGTCGGCAGTACTTCCCGGGTCTATGAATATGTAGTCAGTTTCATAATGCCCAATTATACCGGTAATGACGACGGGACGTGTGGCGCGAGGTCCGCCGCGCACTACCGGAAATATAACCTGCTGCTCTTGCCAAGAAGGTTCATAGGGGCGTTTGCCTTTCTCTTTCGCGCTATACCTGGGTCCGTTGACCATGTGAGTCTCTAGTCGTCGGACCTTTTTGTGGTTCCCTTCATCGTGGCGCTGGAGTTGACGGGTTTCCTTGCGTACATTCTTCACTAAATGGCTTAGCTTACCGCTTTTGAGCGCTCTCTCGATTTCTTGGCGCAAGCTATAACAGTCGTCAGTCAGGTGCCCTGAATCTTTGTGAAAATCGCAGTACAAGTTGGGGTCTTGCCCTTTCTTGTTTGTCATTGGCCTGGGAGCCTTGAAATCGTGATTCTCCGTCATCAATACCTCCTTTGGCGTTTTTGTGAGCGGAGTCCAGTGTTTGTCACGATTGTCGTCTCTGACCGCCTTCTTGTAACCAATTCGGTCAATCGTTTCTCGCGCATCTTCTCTGTAGCGCGGCCTGTCGTCGCGGCCTCTTGGTCTCTCAGACTTCCAGTCATTACTCTTGTATTTGTTACGCTTGTTGTTGTTGTCGCGCGTACTTCCTCTTGAGAATCGATCTTCAGGGTAGTAGCCCTTTCCACCAGCAAGGGACTCCTCAGTTTGCGCGACGATTTTTGCGGCTTCCATTAGTTTATCCCACTCCTTTAGCATTCCATCTTTGCCTGTGATGGTTCTAATGAGACTATCGCAGCGTATGGCCTTCTTGAAGTGACAGCGCATGAGTTGCTCACTGACGCCGCCTATTTCCAGACATTCTTTGTTAAAACGCGTGATGAAGTCCTCCAGACCTTCACCATCTCTTCGCCAAATATCTTCTACTTCGGCTGTGTCGCGTTGGTAGCGACGTTGTTGGCTAAAGTGGCTCAAGAATTGCGTCTTGAAATCTGTCCATAATTTAATCTTCCCAGGCGGAAGGCTGTCAAACCAGGCGCAAGCCGCCCCGGTAAGAGTTTGAATGAACAGGTGGCACCACATGGGCATGTTCCAACCTCCCATGCAGCCCACACTCGTGAACGTTCTGACGTGATCGTCTGGATCAGTCAATCCATTGAATTTCCCGACAGTCGGGGGAAGTTTCTCTCGTGAAAGCGGCGCGAGTGCAATTTTCGGGATAAACTTGGAGTGCTCCGCAGCTTCCGCTGGTCGGTATGCCAGGCGGAAATCTCTTTCAGCTTCTTCTGTGTAGCCAATGTGTTGTCTTGGCTTGTAGTACTCATGGTTTTTTGGTAAACGATTAAAGACTGACGATTCCTCGTCACCTTCCCATGTGGGATCATACGGGTCCGTTTCTTCCCATTCGTTGTTCATGTTGCGCGGCGTGAGCCGGCTGTGAACAGGGCCTCGTTGAAGGTTCGACGGATAGTCGTAGTAACTATCCGTTTCTCCTCTTGTATCGCGCGTGTCTTGTACGCTTAAACGTCTTGTAGGGGGAGGCCTGTTGATTCTACCTTGTAGATTGGCTGGTGGGGGCATTTGGCGCACCCCCTGACTCTGAGGGGTGACCAAGGACGGTTCTGCCGTCAAAACTGCTTGCTGCGCGATCAGCGATTGATATGTTGCATTGATGGTGGCGATGTTCTTGGCATACCACGAGGCCGGGGTTTCGCCTTCTGGTAAGCCTAGTAATGCAGATACATTTTGAGGTGGCGCTGTGTTCGAAGGTCCTTCTCCGTTGTTCCCTGGGGTGACCACTTGGGTGATGCGGGTGATGCTCCCGCGTGGACCCCCAGTGTTGGTGATTTCAACTTCGCCGATTTCTTCGACTTGTTGGGCTTGGAAGTTTTGAATTCCTGCACCCAACGCCGTGTTAGAGTTGGTTCCGAAAACGAACTCTGGAATGATTCCTTGACCAGCCATAGTCGAATGATGAAAAAGATGTCAAAGGCTCAAATAAAAGAAGATGAGGGTGGTTATAGAAAAAATCGGTGGGCGCCAATGAAGAAACACTGATCTAATTAGGGAGTTAATTAGATTTGGTTTATGTTCCTTTCATAATGGTTAATCTTCTTATGGATATTTGAGCTCCGACTTGATAATCGATCCTGCAAAACAGAACACCGTTACTCGTTAAGAGGGGAATGTGGGGGTTTCCCTCTTAACCAGGCTCCGGCGTGAGAATAAGCGACTGCTTTGAGAGTAATTAAGTGCTAAGAGTGAGAGTAGAGGGAATAGAATGTTTAACCTGTGGAATGAGGTCTCTATTTATAGCCGGAGAGGTGTAAGGGGTTATGGGCTGATGGGCCTTGGGCCGGAAGCGGACAACAAAACGGATATGCTCTTTGTCTCACTGGCGTCGACCGCTTAGTGGCTTCTAGACGTTCCTCGGTGCTGGCGCACCTTGATTGGAACCACGTGTCACTGCTGTCGGCCTTGTTGTCCTTCTGTCATCAGCAGACAAGTGGAGATCGTGGGACAGTTGTCTCCGTCCTCTGATTGGTGCCACGTAGGCGTCCTTGTGTACTTCTCGTCAGACGATCGTGGCGCACGATTGACCAGAGCCTGCTGGACGCTCATTGGCTCCTTTTACTGCCACTTGTACCTTGTGTACCACTGTAGGTAGCCGTGCGCTTCCTTACTGTGTGGTTCTTGTTGGACAGCAAACTAACCCGCGCGGGGTTAGTATGCTCATTTGTTCCAACGTTTCATGCTAAGTGCTGATATCTGAGCCTCTTGAGGGCCGTGCCTCGCGCGGGGTAGATCAGAACGTGGAGTGTGGCGCGCGAGGACCTTATTAATAAGTTTACTGAAATAAGGAGTATGGTCTCACGCGCAAGCTAAGAGGAGGTTTGCGCGGCTTTTTGGGACCATACCCCTTCACTACTAGTAGGAGCGTTTAACCAAAAGCTTCAAGCTCCTAACCTAAAAGGTTCAAGCTCCCTCAATCAAACAAAAAGGCATTTTAAATTTCTAACTATTATTCTAGACAATCGCTAAAGGAATTTAAGTTATTGACTATTAACACCCCATAAAGATACAGAACAGATTGTGTTAATAAGCAGCTATTCTTCTAAAACAATGGGAATAGCCCAGTGGTGTTGATGAGTTTAGATAGAGCTTAGGATAGGAGAGGTCAGGGGTTCAATCCCCATGGTGTACAACGTTAGCCATTCAAAAAAAAAATCGATTTTTTTATGTTTTTTGACAATGAATATTACATAAGGATATAGAAAAGATGGTGCAAGGATCAGAAATATTTAGCGAACTACAGTCATCTTTTTAATTAGATTTGTTAGATGTAATGTGGGGACCATACCATCTCCTAGTTCAAAGTGTATTTTAAAAGTTTTATAAATAAAGGAGAAAAATGTCTGGATAGTCTTTGTCGTTTGTTCAAATTTTACATAGTCTCTAACCGTCTAAAATAACAGCTATAGTCGTAAACTTTTGCTCACTCATTTCTCGCATAGTCCTAAGTTAAGTAGGTGTGAATTGTGAAATGACCTAAATGCCGTTATTATCAAAACCTAAGGCGGTGGGGTGTGGTCGGGGAAACACATCGGGGAGGTGAGGTGCCATGTGACCCCGACGGACCCCTCCCCTCCCCCCCCCCTCCCCCGGAACCAGGGCCGGCTCAATCATTTTGGTGGCCCAAAGCGAAGCTGAAATTTGGGGCCTTTCTTGAGAAAAAAAAGGGTTAAATTTCCTCTTTGTTTGCTTGTTTAGCTGCTTCAGTTTTTTCCGCAATTGCAAGATACCTTAAACCGAATGAATCATCATGGTCTTGTAGGGTAGGTTAGAAAGAAAACGGATGGAGGTAGCATCAAATAATAAGACGAGATTTATAACCAATAAAATATTCGATAGGTATGTTTTTGCTTAGAGAGAATCATAAGTTAATCCATATTTGAAACTGAGATAAGTAGTTAAAATAATGTGTGTGGTTAGATATAAATTAGCAAATGGTTAAAAGAATATAACTCAATTGATACATAAATCAAATAAATTGGGTTTTCTTTTATGGAGGAATTGTTCAAATCAATAAGTTTTGCTCAAATCTATTTTAATATACCGGAGGTTAAAAACAATTAATTTTAATCAATCACAGCTCAAGCAATCCTTGTTGGTTGAAAAATTGAAAAAAATTGCATTACTGTTAAAGTGGATGACGTTTAGGGGCGGGGAGCAAAATCATGAAGGCCTTCATAGATCAGGGAGTAAAATGACTATTTTGAAAGATTTAGGGCAAAACCATTAAAGTGAGGGAGTAAAACGGAATTTTACTCTTTTAACTCTAAGATGAATTGATATGTTATGTAAGGAGATTCCTTTTTAGTGACTTGTAGGATGTTTTTTTTATTAACAACCGGTAACCCGTTTGAAATTATTACGTAACCGGTAACCCGTTTGAAATCATTACGTAACCGGTAACCCGTTTGAAGTGTTTTTTTGATGTTACACTTTATCTGCCTTCATTATTGGATGCGCACCTATCATCTAAGCATCACAATAACTATACCTAAGTATTCCATACGATGTGACACTAATGTACCGCATAGTCTTTAACATTAACTACAACGATACACTTCTTTCCATTATACACATAAAAATTTTCACAAATATAACATTAGTGTAGGAGTGTGAAAAAAAAAATGAAAACCAAACCGTACCCGTAACAAAAAAAAACTATCCGAATTGCTAATTCGCGTTTCAATCCGGTTCATAACCATATCCGAATTGTGAATTAGTATTTTCGGATCGGTTTTGGGTTCACTTCGGTTAGACATTTGTGAGTTTAGATTGGTTCGATTGTTGGTTAGTGAAAATAAAATTCCAAATTCCGAATAAACAGATCTAAACAAATATAATAAATCGATATCCAATCCAATAAACATTATAAAACCATATTTAACGTGTGGCCCCGTTTGGGATAATTAGTGTACTCACTTGAGTTTCAACTAGAAATATCCACAATAGTTGATTACCATGTCTCTTGATCACCTAATTACGATGATGAAACATTGAAACTAATTACAAATCGAAAGTCACACATCATAGATATTATATTACGAAAAAATATATCGTACACTACGGCTTAACGTAGTTCACGTATGACAACGTGCGTGATTTGTTCTATAACATACATGATTAATGTTTTCAATATGCGTGATTATTGTGTTTCAACGTGCGTGATTTTGGATTTTTGAGTTATAACGTGCGTGATTTTAAAATAAACGTGCGTAATCACTAGGGGTGCAAACGAGCCGAGCCCGAGCTTGACCAGGCTCGAGCTCGTTTAACAGATGAAAGCTCGAGCTCGACTCGATTCGAGCTTTATTTCTGAAGCTCGAGCTCGGCTCGAAGGTAATTTTTCAATCTCAAGCTCGGCTCGGGCTCGACTCGTTTAGTATTTATTAATTAATTTATATTAGTTATTATTATACATATAATTTAATTATTTTTTTATATTTATATAAATGGTAATTGTTATTATATAAATATATGTTTGATATATTAATAAAAAAAATATATAAACAGAAAGCTCGATTAGGCTCGCGAGCCGGCTCGAGCTCGATAAGCGAAGCTCGGGCTCGGGCTCGTTTACTAAATGAGCTTGTTTTTAGGCTCGAGCTCGTTTAAGCTTGGCTCGTTCGAGCGAGCTCGAGTAGCTCGCGAGTAGCTCGGCCCGTTTGCACCCCTAGTAATTACTTGTCGTACGTGATATACGTTAAGCCGTAATGTACGTTAACCTTCCTCATTATATTACTATAAATCACTTGCATAATATAGGATATCCTCCATATTACTTATCAACCCATAAGCTATGAAACACCCCAGAAAATCCATCATATCAACCAATAAGCTAAGAAACTACATTTGATAACTTTTACAAAATTTTCACTTTTTTTCTTCCAAAATGCATTACTACCATACACCAAAAATCACGATCGCAACTCAACTTAATTTCAAAGTTTAGGCTAAACTCAACCAAAAACTTAATTTCTTTGCCAAACTTTGAATATGCGATTAATGATTTATCAACAATTCAATATTCAATACTTTAAGTAAAACGCCAAATGAGGTATAGATTTGACTTTGACTCTGCATTTGTCTACTTTTGACTTTTGTTATTTTCCTGTATTTTATATTATATTTTACTAAAAAATATTATAATTTCCTTATTTTCATGGAAAGATTTCACTTATCAAGACTTTTGTTAAGTTTCTTATTATTTTATTTTCATATGTACAAATCACTGGAAGTATAATAGAAAATAATCATATAAAAACTAATCATTTCTGAAATTTTAAGATGTTAAACAAGATGATTGAACGATAGATGATTAGAAATATGATTGATCATTCAATCATTTCTTTCAAGATAATTCAAAATATAAGCAATATAACTAATATATGGGGGAAAGCTGAGTCAGAACCAACAAATATGTTGATAATTATAAGAACCGCATAACATATTTGTATCTATTGCTTTATATGTGGTACAGTTGTCACCTATGTAACCGTCCGTATTTCTCTCTCCCACTTCCTTTAATTATATTTTATGACATTATACAAATGTGTATAGTTAGTTCTCAGTGTTACATGGTTGGTTTGGACCAAGGGCTGGGTCGGTGACTGCCCATGGTTCACTTTCATGTGAGGCCTATGTAGGTTAAGGAACATTTCTATAAATATTTACAGAACTCCTAATAAACAATCTTTTTATTTATATATTTTTATGTTTAGGATAATTTTATCATTTATTATGTGTATTTTTACGATTACTTACATGTTAAGAGTAATTTTATCATTTTTTATATGTAATTTTAAAATTACACATATGTAAACTAGTTTTTTTACATATATATAATTAGTTATGACACATATATATAATTTGGCTATTACACGTATGTAAACTACTTTTAACATTTATGTAATCAAAGAAATACATATAATAGATGATAAAAAGATCCTAGATACAAAAATATATATATAACATGATTGTTTGTTAGGAGTTCTGAAAGTTCTGTAATATTTTAGAGTTCTGAAATGAACCCAACCCATTAAACACCCCATCGGATGACCCAGATCGCTTCCTATACTTTGTTTAGAGTTCTGTAATATATATATATATATAGAGAGAGAGAGAGAGAGAGATATATAGTAAGGTTCCTGCGCAAAATGTGTTTTTCTTACAAAGTATAGGAAGCGATCTGGGCCATCCGATGGGGTGTTTAATGGTTGAGATCAAGTCAGTGGCATTTTTGTAATATTTGTGTGTCATTAATTAATTGTCATAACAAGTTAGGGGTAGTCTGGTCATTTTACGTGTTTTAAATTAATCAAATAACTGTCATAAATAACACAATCCCCTACAATCTCGCGATTTTCCCTCTCTCTCTAAATTCAAGCATAAAAAACCCTCTTTCATACAAAAAATAGCTAGAATAATGATTCAAGATAACAAATTCGGATTGTAATATAAGCACAACTGATAGCATGTTTATTATTCCATTCGCAATTCATCATCTTCTAAAGCGCATTCAATTCGTATTTCAACTGGTTCGTCACATTGTGTTTTATCACTAAAACACACTACTATGAAACACATCCAATATCCAACTTCAAGTGTAGTAAAACACAATACTATGATAAAACACAATGTCAAGACAATGTTATTTACATTGATATTGTTTTAAGGATTGATGTGTTAAAGGTACATTGTGATTAAATCCTGCATATACATGTATCCAATATGTTTTTTTGAAGACGGTGTTGTTTTTTAAAGTTTGATCATAGTACTGTGTTTTACTACACTTGATGTTGGATAGTAGATGTGTTCATAGTAATGTGTTTTAGTGATAAAACACAATGTGACGAACAAAGTGGCTATACTGGTAAAGGTGTTATTTTTTTACATTGATATTGTTTTAAGAATTGATGTGTTAAAGCTACATTGTTATTAGATCCTGCATATACATGTATTCAGTACGTTTTGTTGAAGACAATGTGTTTTTTTTAAGTTTGATCATAGTATTGTGTTTCACTACTACACTTGAAGTTGGATACTGGATGTGTTCATAGTAGTGTGTTTTAGTGATAAAACACATTGTGACGAACCAGGTGAAATACGAATTGAATGTGCTTTAAAAGAAGATGATGAATTGCAAATAGAATGATAAACATGGTACCAATCGTAATATAACCGTCAGTTCGAAATCAATGAGATATTTGGTTTCTTTAAATTTCTCATATGTTTGTTTAGAATACAATAAATCTCAAAAATAAAATAAATATCAAATTACAGTCTTGCCCTTTTTATTAAAATAACTAATTGCCACATGTCATTAGCATGTGGCTTCCAATACTTTGTAGGAAAAATCGGCTTTGTAGTCAACTCCTACTCTCTCACGCTCTCTCTCTCTCCCTCTATATATATATATATATATATATATATATATATATATATATATATATATATATATATATAATAAAAGGCTATAGTTTTTTTAACCTATTATGTTTTTAAACCCATTAAGTCATTAACAATCATATTTAATTTAGGCCATTTAGACCTATTTGTCATCTAACCCAATTCCTCAACTAAACTCAATATGAAATTTTAACTTTTTAAACCTAATTAAAGATAGTTTAATCATGGGGCCGAAATTTGTGCGACCACAGAGGCAACACAACGACAATTCATGCGACCATAGAGGGCGAGAGGCAACTTGTACAACCATGCGACAATCTTTTAAACCCATTCCAGGTTTTTTATAATCTATTTGAATACGCGGTTATACGACGGGGTTGGATTCAACCTAGACACTATATTTATGTGATCAACAAATAAAGAATTGAGTGACTAGCCATAAACAAATGTCTTATTTCTAAAACGCAATGGCCAGAAAACACTTAAAATGTCTGTTTTCTAAAACGCAATGGGCTGAAAACACATAAAAAAACGTTTTACCTAAAACGCAATGCACAAAAAACACAAAGAAATGTCTTATTTGTAAAACGCAATGGCCATAAAACACTTAAAATGTCTGTTTTCTAAAACGCAATGGACTGAAAACACATAAAAAAGTGTTTTACCTAAAACGCAATGCACCCAAAACACAAAGAAATGTCTTATTTGTAAAACGTAATGGCCAGAAAACACTTAAAAAGACCCATTCTAAAACGCAATTGACTAAAAAACAAAGAAAGTGTTCTCTGTAAAACGCAATAGACTGAAAACACCTAAAAAAGTGTTTTACCTAAAACGCAATGCACCAAAAACACTTCAAGAATGTGTTTTTCTCAAACGCAATGGCCAGAAAACACATAAAAATGTTTTAGTTCTAAAACGCAATTGCCTAAAAACACCAAAGAAAGTGTTCTCTCTAAAACGCATTGAACCATGACAATAGTTTTGTCTGTGCTGTGAACTGTCTGAACCAATGCAGTTTCCAGAGGCAATTTACAGAAAATTAATTTTTCTGATGCATTTTTACTACAACAATTTAATAGAAAAAAAAATTTCCGAGTTGAACCCCAGCCAGGGGCTCTGCCCCTTGGACCCCGCTACCAGGGGCGCTGCCCCCAGACTCCCGCCAAGATCGTAAAACGCAATGACTAAATAAAAAACCCAGATCGTAAAAATGAAATTAAAGAATTTCTTACATGGATCGAAAGTGATTTCTTCAACAATTGACGAATTTTGAATGATTGAAACACATATCAGCGCTATAACACCCCGTGTTACCGAATGTCAAAGTCAAAGTCAAAGTCCAAGTCAAGTTTGACTTCTTTGACTGTAATTAGTCTATTCTATGTTTTATTATTCGTATTATGTGGAGTAAGTGTTGTTAATCAAAGTAATCGAACGAATCGAATGTTTAATCGACGTGAAACGCTTTACGACTGTGAATAGTAGGAAGTAACAATGCGATAAAGTCAATCAATAAATAATCAAGCTAATCGAATCATCAATTGAACTTGAAACTCGAATTATGCGAATTTGGTGTTATATTACGTGTGTGTGTGCCTTACGTGTTACCTGTGCGTGCTTACTTTATGTTATGTGTGGTAATCAATCAAATCGAAACTCGAAACTCAATCGAACTCAATCAAAATCGAATTATGATGAATGGTAGTGAAAGGATAGTGTGAAATATAGATGCTTGTATGTAGGTATAATGGTTGGGATTAAAAGTAATTTGAATAGGAAACTCTATCGTATTCGTATCGTCTTCAATCGAAATTGAAATATCAGAAATCGTCGCACCGAACACTCAAAGCAGGCTGTTGATCGATCTGGCTCCTAGCCGATCGAACAGCCCAGCCGATCGGACGGACTGTCCGATCGAGCAGGTTGTCCGATCGGGATGCCTGGCCGATCGGCCAGCTCTTTCCCCTTTTGGAAGCCTATAAATAGGCCTGTCATTGTCATTCTTTCCACTTTTGGAAACCCTCTGACCGACCAGCTCGTGTTCTTCACTATTCTCGGATTTCTCTCAATCCCGGTAAGATTTCATCCTAAATCTTGTACGTTTTTTTATCTATGCACACTCCTATACCTTTCTATATTTCAAATCTTGATTTCTAACCGTGAAATCATCAAGATCTAAGTGTTCTAGGATGATGTCATCATGGTGTTCTTGAGGAACTTCATGTTTTGGCCTCAATCCACCAAGAATCACTTGGATCTAGCCGATTTCCACAGAAACAAACTAAGATCTATCACAGATCTGAACATTTACATGGTGTGGAGGATTGAAAGAAGGATTTCCAACTCTTTTACACTCAATGCCTTCAAACCGGTAGAAACGGAGCTTGAGCCAACTCACTAATCATTCTAATGGTGTGTGGTTCAAGATTTGGATTCTATCTACGAGGTTCACCGATTTCGGGTTAAACGTTAAACTACCGTTCCGAAACGTTCACCGGCCGGACTTGGGTGATTCCTGTCCGAGCAGGGGAAACAAGTAAGAACAAAGGTGCCATGGTTCAGCTCGTTGTCAAAATACCTCGATATAACGTCAAGCAATCAGAACAACCAAGTGTTAGACGAACAGGCCGACCAGGTCAGAATGCTGACCGATCGACCAGGCTAGTCGATCGGCTAGCACATGGCCCCACTCTTTAACAATTTCATGAAGTATAGTATTGAACGAAGTGATGTTCGAACGAACTACGGTTTGGGTTGAATTACTGTTCGGATCATGAGATACTATGCTTCAACCCTTAATCGATTTTTCAACTCGTTCGACGTATTGGAGTGCCACCCGATCGGACATGCTGTCCGGTCAGGTGACATCCTGCTAAGGACTTACTATTGAAGTGTCTAACCGATCGGTTAAGCCGGCCGATCGAACGACCTGTTCGATCGATCGACATGTTCGATCGATCGACCTGAAAGGTAAGAACACTTCAATGTTCTCAAATACTACAACGAAAACCTCAAAAGGACAAGCCATCATACACAAACACATCCTACTCAAAGGAAGAAACAATCCACTCGAACAGTCCAACCGATCGAGCCTACCGGCCGATCGAACAGGCTGTCCGAACGGGCTGTCTAACCGAATGAACAACCCGTTCGATCGAACCTACAGTTCGATCGACTAGGCTGTTCGACCCATCATCACTTGTTTCCATTTAACGCGTTACTCATCGTTATACTATCGAACTATTCAGGCTAACCCTACTCTCAAGCGCTCCCTTCAACCCATCAATCAATCGCTGTGAGTATACTCGAACCCTTTTTGCTTTAGCACTTTTGGGTGTTACATACGTTACTTATCTAAAATCACAATCGAACACACTACTCAATTATTTAAACGCTAACCGTTCTGCATGTATTACGTGACTAAATGAATGCTTGTTGTTATGTTTACACGTGGAATGCTGTCTACCTGCCTTAACGACGTAGTACTATAGTTTGGACTCAGCACCCGTTCACACGGGGGTTGTTAAGGACAATTACTTGCATGGATTACGGTGGTAATCATGTATTGCGAACTGCCTCGGGCAGTCAACCCGCAGTCATTGGTATCGATAGATCCATGTCGATAATTAACATGCTTCGTTTTCCTCTGTGTACGTGCTGGTTATGCGTAAACTATTTTCGAACTCTATATGCTATATCAAACTTGTATGCTAACCTTTACATTTTATGTATTGACTTTATTTTAACGTATGTGACAGGCAATTAGGATGCTTATATACTAGGAAGGCGAGCTTAGAATAAGCGTCTAGAGCATAGTTGTTTGTAGATCTTGCAGATCGAGTCTCTAGAAGCATTTGAACAATTGTTATGTTATTTATATTTGAATCTGAGTTGTCGGAACAGAACATTTGACTAGTTATCTGTAATAATTTGTTTTACTATTTGGGATACGGTATGAGACGTATTAATTAAACTAAATAGTAATGATAGTTGTTGTGGAAACTTCTGGACAATCTGTTTCGCTCAGTGTCATGCCCCGATGATTCCGCCATCGGTTGGGGTGTGACAAGCGCTCGAATCGAACGGATCGAGTGATTATCTTCAAAATCACCCGAAAAAACGAGATTTTGCATGAAATTAAACTGGGTTCTCTTCAAAAAAAGCTGAAGAACACGTTGATCGGGTGTTTGAATCATTAATTGGTGATGAAAATCGCACTATAATGTAGTGATTATTGAGATAGAAAGTGAAGAAATGGTTAAAGATGGTGGGTTTTGAAGTTAGTGGGTTTTGAAAAGGAAGAAGAAAGTGTTGGATTGACTAAAATACCTTTTTCTTTATTTTAAATGTTACCACATCTCCTAATTCTATTGCTTCCTACACTTTTTAGCTAAAATAAACTTACTATTTGATGTTTTCCCATGAAAACAATACAATAATACATTTTATAATAACCTATGAAATATTAAAAAGTTGTATAAGATAATAGAGAAATAAAAAGGATTTATTAGACATAATAATCCGACGATGATAACGAAGAAAGAGTCGGAAGCGACTGCGACTGCGACTGACTGACCTGACCTTACCGACAGCGTGTTTCATTTCAGGAATCACACCTTCCACTTCCACTACACCCCAAAACCACCGCACCCGGACCTCCGGCACCGGCGTCCGCGGCGGAGTACCTACTCACCTCCGACGAATAATGAGATACTGCACGATTCAATTTCAATCATCCTCTTCCACCTCATTCCATCAGTATGGGTAATTGCGGCACTCGCGAAGAATCCGCCGTCGTTTCCGATGCTCATCATCAAGGTATTATTATTATTATTGTTACTTTTCGATATTAGTTGTTCCAGATCTAGGTCACCTTTACGTTGTTGCTTCGTTTACAAGTCACTTAAATTAATCTGCATTTTGTGTAACAATAATATTTATAATTATAATCATAGTAATAATCATGGTTGTAAAAATGCCCTCTAATTAATAGCTAGTCATAGGTTTACTGAGTAATTTTTATCTCATTTCAATTATTCAGTAGGCGTTCAACACTAGTCAAATCCAGTCCTGATTGGCCAAAAATCCGTGGTAGTCTAGGGATTCCGTCCAAATTTAGGCAAGATTTTTGACCAAAACCGGTATATTCCGGCAATTAATCGTATCTACTTGAAAATACGGGTCGAATAACGTGTTAAAACATGTCTACTTAAAATAATACATAAAAAATGTGTGTATCATCATCATCATACTTAGTAAATCCCACCAATAGCAAAGCTAAGGTAGGGTTTGAGGAGGGTAAGATGTATACAACCTTACCCCTACAAGAGAGACTGCTTCTAGTGAGACCCCCGACTCGATACGATAGTAGTTTTGCATCACCCCTTGGACATAAGGCACATAACACTCAGCAAAGGCTGATTAGTGCATGTACCCTCTTGTCATTCGGCTATCAACGCCATCACATGATGCATGATTAACCGTCCCCCGCATTTTAACGTTATTTTCACGAAATTAGTAAAATAACGTTAAAATTAGTGCACTTTCACTTTTGCCCCCCCAGATGACCCACACATATATACATTATATGTGCATACCGCAAGTGGGGCTGAAAATTACATATAAAATCCCAATCCTATTAATCCCGATTAATAGCTAGTCGGTACCTCACTGGCCGACTAGCGCCTAGCAATTCTTACAACCTTGGTAAAAATAATATGTTGTGGTTGATTATTGGCAGTTAAGCAGATGCAGGTGGTATCTGGTAAGAATCAGGGTTTGGATAGGAAGCATAGTCGGTCAGTTTCAGATCTGAGTGATCCGTCAACGCCTCGAAACAATTTGAATGTAATTGAGGATTTGAGGAATAACTCTTTGTTGTATACTCATGTGATTGCCTTCACCTTGTTTGAGCTTGAAACTATTACCAAGAGCTTTCGGTCGGATTATATTCTCGGTGAAGGGGGTTTCGGGACGGTTTATAAAGGTTATATTGATGAGAATGTTAGGGTAGGGCTTAAGTCTCTGCCGGTTGCGGTTAAGGTTCTTAATAAGGAGGGACTTCAAGGTCATAGAGAATGGCTTGTAAGTTTATTTATTTATGAGTGAATTGCAAGTTTTGTCCTTTATCTTTAGGCCATTTTGCAAGTTTTGTCCTTTATGTTTAAATTTGACGAGTTTTGTCCTTTATGTTTAAAAATCAAGCACGTTTTACCCTTTGGGCCTTAAAAATCAAGCACGTTTTGTCCTTTATGTTTAAAAATCAAGCACGTTTTGTCCTTTATGTTTAAAAAATCAAGCACGTTTTGTCCTTAAAAATCAAGCACGTTTTGCCCCAAAGGGTAAAACGTGCTTGATTTTCAAACATAAAGGACAAAACTCGTCAAATTTAAACATAAAGGACAAAACTTGCAAAATGGCCTAAAGATAAAGGACAAAACTTGCAATTCACTCTTTATTTATTGTTTTGTTTTTGTGTGTTGGACGGTTGAGGCTGTTTTGATTAACGTGGGCGATGGTGTTTCGTGTGGCAGACGGAAGTTAATTTTCTTGGTCAGCTCAGGCATCCGAATTTGGTGAAACTGATTGGATATTGTTGTGAAGATGATCATAGATTGCTTGTTTATGAGTTTATGTTTCGTGGAAGCCTTGAAAATCATCTCTTTCGAAGTATGCACACCTTCTTTCTATGAATTTTTGTTTCTGCCAGTTAATATTATTCATTCTTTGTTTCTAGCTTTAGTACTGCATGATTAGTATGTAGCATCATTAGTCGTGCTAATTGTTGTAATATAAGTTGAATGCTTACTGTGGTTGTAACATTACATCCTTGCTAGCATTATCTGAACTATTAGACTGTTAGTGTTTAGTAAGTATGGCAATAGCAAGAAGAAAGTTGTTAAAAGCCTCAAGGTGCAAAGGGCATAGGCTCAAGCGTGGGCTCATGAATGCGGGGCACATCATATTAAAAAGAGTAAATTACAAAAATTGTCCTTTATGTATGTCACTTATTGCAAACCGTGTCCTTTGTCTTCAATAATAACAGAAAACGTACTCGATATTTGCAAACCCTTGCAAGTTATGTCCTTTAGCCCTAACTCAGTTAATTTTTGTGGTTAAATCTGACCAAATGGACCCCACATGAGAGTATTTTTGTGGTTAAATCTGACCAAATGGACCCCACATGATAGTAAAATGACCAAAATACCCTCATGTGGGGTCCATTTGGTCAGATTTAACCACAAAAAAATTAACTGAGTTAGGGCTAAAGGACATAACTTGCAAGGGTTTGCAAACATCGAGTACGCTTTCTGTAACTATTGAAGATAAAGGACACAGTTTGCAATAACTGACATACATAAAGGACGATTTTCGTAATTTACTCTATTAAAAAATGTAAAAAAAGTATCGGTATAAACATAAAGTAGATAGTGCTGGAAAATAAAATAGACGAGCATAAAATAAATTTTGCTAATTATGCTTCCTAGATATGATCAAAATTTATTTTGTGTCGGCCATCAAGGTTTCATAGTTCATACACATTACATACACTCGAGTCAGATGCTCATGAGATGAAAAAAAATTATAACTTTGGTTGATGTGTCGAACTCTTGATGAAGAAGGAATGATCGAACTTCAAAAATAATATACAAGGGCCCATATTTTGTCAACAGAAAAAAACAGTCGAGAACTCAGTTATTTACTAGGCATACCTAATGCTCTTGTTATTGTACAGATCACTTCTTAATGGTACATCAAGTGTTATAAATTATCTTAAAAACTGAAATTTTGAATGTGGGTGTGATTTTGTCATTCTTTTACGCTTTCCAAAAGGACCAAAAATATGACAAGCTAATACAGATTTAGCTTAGCTGAATAACTTTTATTTTAAGGAAATAGGGTTCTTGATGGCTTAGCGAGTGGATGTATTGATTACTTTTTTTTTGTCTTAAGATCTATAAAGAATAATTAAGACATTGAACTTTTGTCTGACTTTGGATACGTGTGAGATCTACCTTAGACTTCTCAAAATGTTGCCATTTTTTGGATTATTCTAATTAGAGTTAATTACTGTTTTCGTCCCTGTGGTTTGTCAAAGATCACTATTTCAGTCCATTAGTTTAAAAATTGCGATTTCAGTCCCTGTGGTTTCACTTTCGTAACCATTTCAGTCCCTGTGGTTTTACTTTCGTAACCATTTCAATCCATTTATTCTGTTAGTACAGGGACTGAAATGGTTACGAGGTGGACTGAAATTGTTACGAAAGTGAAACCACAGGGACTGAAATCGTAATTTTTAAACCAATGGACTGAAATAGTGATTTTTGACAAACCACAGGGACGAAAACAGTAATTAACTCTTCTAATTAATGTGGGCTACTGTTTTGTTTACAAATAGAACTTCATATAACAATTGACAGTAAATTGCACCTAATTATATACATGGTTTTAAAAAACGGTTGAGACGTGCGCCTCAAGGCGAAACGGCCAAAAAACGATTCTGAGGCGCGCCTCAGGGGGGTTATACTGTTTGTGCGCCTCAGAGGGGTTGAGGCGCTAAAAAGGCTGCGCCTCAGGGGTTTTTGATATTTGTTTTTGATGTTTTTGAGTTTTTGTGTCAATTTCAAGCAATTTATGTCTTTTTTATGTGTGTTTTAATGTTTTTGATTATTTTGATGAATTTGATGATGAATTTAGTCAGTATTACTATTTTTATAAGATATATAATACTTATATTTATTTTTTAACTCCGCCTCGGGCTTACGCGTCGGTTCACCTCGAGGCTTACGCCTCGTGAGGCGAAGGGAAAACGCCTCGAAACTCGTTTCCGTTTTTTTAAACCTTGATTATATATTTATATGAAAGCCACATTGGGTAACCAAAGATATTTCAGCATTTGGAACCGTACTTTATTTTTTCATCTTATTTCGTTAAACACTGCCATGATCATATAATATCTTTGTCATCAGCATTATAGCCCTTATGTTATCTTTTCATCATCATGCACTAATAATATATTCTTTTTATCTTCTAGCTCTATCCTTGTTATCTAATGCTTTTTTCTGTCTTTTGACCCGATCGTCGGTTATTCCACCCCTTTTTGGTCATCTTGTGCTACCATAATGTCTCACTCTCATGACATTTAATTACGTTGCATTAGAAATAAATATTTGATACAAAACATACCTTTGAGGCGAGTCTTTGACCAATAAAGAAATACCTAAAAGCACCTTAGCAGTTGAAGAGGCCTGTAAATGAACCGAACGAACACGAACATAGGCATGTTCGTGTTCGTTCATTTAACTTTAACCGAACACGAACACGAACACGAACATATAATCGAACACATTTTTTTGTTCGTGTTCGTTCATTAAGAAATCGGGCATGTTCGTGTTCGTTTATGTTCATTCGTTTAAAGCCTAAACGAACAGTTCATGAACATAAACGAACACAAACAAACATAAAAACAATTAACTGAACATATTTGAATAAAAATAAATTAATATGATTGAAGAAACAAGTCTAATATATTACATTTCATCCGAAAACACATCTAAATAAGTGTGCATTGATATACTAATTCGTTATATTTATATAAGTAGTTAGAAAACCTAACATTTATATAAATATAACTATTTATGTATTTATTAAAATTTAAACGAACGTATAAATGAACGAACATAAAAGAATGTTCACGAACATAAACGAACGAACACAAGGTGTGTTCATGTTCGTTCATTTAATTAAACGAACATTTTTTTTTTGTTCGTGTTCGTTCATTTATTAAATAAACGAACATAAACGAACTTCCCGCCGAACAAGTTCATGAACAGTTCATGAACGTTCGGTTCATTTACAGTATTAGTTGAAGATAATTAATAGTATATTATTGTCACTTATCTGTCGTCTAATACTGACGAATCAGTTATGTTCAAATGCTTCAGTTGCTCTTCTTAACATTTATCAAATATTGCTAAAGTCTTTTTTTTTGTTTTCTTAACTTAATTTGTGTGCTTTTTTGAGGTATTTAGAAACAAGTGCACCATTATCATGGTCAACAAGAATGATGATTGCTCTTGGGGCAGCAAAAGGCCTCGCCTTTCTTCATAATGCCGAAAGACCTGTAATATACAGGGACTTCAAAACTTCCAACATTTTGTTGGACTCCGTAAGTGGATTTGAGAATTTTTCTCAGTATTGTTGTTATCTTTTTTTGTGAAGTTTTGTGTAGTCGGTTGATGGTTAATAAGTACTGTGGACCTGCAGGATTATACAACTAAGTTATCTGATTTCGGTCTTGCAAAAGCTGGCCCACAAGGGGACGAGACCCATGTATCGACGCGGGTTATGGGTACTTACGGTTATGCTGCTCCTGAATATGTTATGACTGGTATGGCTTTCAGTTTCTTGTAATATAACGTCTCCATTGGCGTAGCTTAGTGGGGGCAGCCGACCCCCCCCCCCCCCCCCCCTATATACGTTTTTACCCCCAGGTTTTATAGAAATTTTTGGGTATATACGTTTTCAACCCTCCGGTCGGAAATCTTAAGCTTAGCCACTGAACGTCTCTTTATTTCAGTAAGGTAGTTAAGTAAGTCGGTTAGTATCAATTGTTGTTAGTATCACTTGGGATGTTTTTTGATGAAAGAGTAAAGACCGGTTGAAAACTATCTATCATATACGATATGGGTGCTAAACGTGTTGTGTTTGTGGGTTGGCCTGAGGCCCCGAATACGACCTGTTAAACCCGAACCCGAAAATCGTGTCATACATATGAACCCAAACACGTTGACCCGAACACGACCTGTTAAACCCAATATTTTTAAAACTTTTTTTTTCCCGTAAATTAATATATTAAAATTTACTAAAAAACACAAATGTATATAATACAATTACATTTAAATTATAATATCTTTTGTCTTTCTCTTTTGAGTGAATTGCAAGTTTTGTCCTTTATCTTTAGGCCATTTTGCAAGTTTTGTCCTTTATGTTTAAAATTGACGAGTTTTGTCCTTTATGTTTAAAAATCAAGCACGTTTTACCCTTTGGGCCTTAAAAATCAAGCACGTTTTGTCCTTTATGTTTAAAAATCAAGCACGTTTTATCCTTTATGTTTAAAAAATTAAGCACGTTTTGTCTTTAAAAATCAAACACGTTTTGCCCCAAAGGGTAAAACGTGCTTGATTTTCAAACATAAAGGACAAAACTCGTCAAATTTAAACATAAAGGACAAAACTTGCAAAATGGCCTAAAGATAAAGGACAAAACTTGCAATTCACTCTTCTCTTTTTTAAGTTATAATTATGTTATAAAATACGCGCCCAATTTAATTTATGACATAAAACATATTGTAAAAAATATTATAAAATATAAATGGGTCAATCCGCCAACCCGACTGGGTTGACCCGAACCTGCTTAGACTGAACCCAAACCTGCGAATTTCGTGTTAAGTTTTTGTCGTGTTTTTGGATTGTGTCAGAAATTCACACCCCTAATATACGAGTAACATAACGTTGGTGTGGTTTTAATGTTTTTTAAAATTCATTTGTGTTGACTTTTATGTTGACCTGAAACATTGTGATGATGTACTGAGCAGGACACCTCACAGCAAGGAGTGATGTATACAGCTTTGGAGTTGTTCTTCTTGAGTTACTAACAGGAAAGAAATCCGTAGACAAAACACGACCAAGCAAAGAACAGAGCTTAGTGGACTGGGCCCGGCCCAAACTAAACGACAAAAGGAAATCACTTCAAATCATTGACCCGAGACTAGAAAGTCAATACTCGGTCCGAGGAGCTCAAAAGGCTTGCAGCTTAGCATACTACTGTTTAAGCCAGAATCCAAAAGCAAGACCGTTAATGAGCGATGTGGTCGAGACCTTAGAGCCTTTACAAACCAGCAGCAGTTGTGCAAACGAAGTGTCGTTATCGTCTTCGTTAATGAGTGTGGGCCGTCCTCTAGTCACAGGTAATCCCGCTTATCAGATGCATCACAAGTTTGTTCAAAATGTTGGGGCGGGTGCCGGATGTCGATCCGCAAACCCGAACTGTTCTCCTGGACCCGTGACGGCTTGTCGAGTCAGATGAGAAAAATAAAAAATGTGAAATATTGTTGTATTATGGAAGTAGTTTGTAAATTTTCTTTCAAGTGTGTGTTTGTAACATGTTGATGGTATGATGATGTAATGTAGGTCATGTTTTGAGAGTTGTGTGTTTGTTTCTAAATGGCTTTGAAGTTATTGTGTGAAAAAAAGCTTAGTGTATTTTATCTTTTGTTTTATTTTGTTCTAAAGTAACGTAAATCGAAAGCTTATTGAATACTTTTAATGATGCTATTCTTATCTAAAGTTGGTGCCTAACTATGTTATAATCAGTTTTAATTAAAGTTGTATTATTAAAATAAGTAACATGCAATAAAGGACTGATTTTAAACAAATAACTTTCTAATTTGACTAGAGAGGTAAGTTTATACATTTAAAGCAAAATATGCAAAGTATTAATACCATTTTCACATGTTCTCTTTATATTTTATGTTTAAATTAATTAAGTGGCGGATCTAAGAACTTTTTTTTACTGGGTTTCTTTTGGTAGATTTTCACTAATTCTCACTATTTTTTTTCTAAATCATACAAGGTTCTCATTAATTTTTTTTCATATTTTTGAAACCGAATGGGTTTCTGGGAACCAATAAAAATAACGTTACAAAATGAAAAGTTAATACCCTAGAATGTGATTTTAAACTATTAGGCACTAAGTATGTTACTTCGTACAAACCACAGGGACTAACTATGTAATTAACTCTATTAAAAATTTTCTATCATAGTTCTAGTTTATTTTAAACAGTTTATCCAATCCAAGATAAAACACACTAATTTAATATAAAAAAAATATTAATATCATGTATCTCCCTGAAAACTTGCGTACTAATATTAAAAATTTTCTATCATAGTTCTAGTTTATTTTAAACAATTTATCCAATCCAAGATAAAACACACTAATTTAATATAAAAAAAAATTAATATCATGTATCTCCCTGAAAACTTGCGTAATATAATATTAATCCAGTTAAAAAAAATTAATATTAAATACACTTGTATAATAAACTAATTTTATATCTTGTATCATAGATTTGAAAATAGACATATTTAACATTGTGAGCACTAAGTGAGTGAAAGTAAAGAAGCATGATATTGATAGACACATACATACATACAAGCATCTAGGCAAGTGACAGAGAGGCTTGTTCACATCAAGATTCCTTCTCCATTAGCCCTACAATACTACTTTCCTTGATCCTTCTGCACCACACATCATATATTCACTCAAAAACAAAAACAAAAAACTTTATGTCTTTCTTTGTCTCTCTCAATTTCTTCTACCTCTCTTTGTGTTAGATTCATGGATGCCACTAAACACATGATCACTTCCATCTTCTTCTTGCTTCTTTTCATCTGCAAATTAACTTCAGGCAAGCCACCATCTTCCCTACCATTAGCCGAGTTAATTCGTTATCTTTTCTATTTGTTACAATCAGATAGACATGCCATTAACTTCGTACGAGCCTCCATTTAACATGTATAGCGCTATAGGAGTAACGCACCAGCTGTAGACTAGTGGTCATGTTATTTATCATTTATCTTTAAGTTTGTTTGTTACCCTTAGTTATTTATATATCTTTAGTTTGAGTATTATGATATATATTGACTTTGATCAATGATCATCATAAGCTAGTTGGTTAGCTTTATCATTATCTTTTTTTTCGTCTTTATTTTTTTATATAAAGAGATATGATTTTCATTTATTTATTTATTTATTTAATACATAGAAAATATTATTCACCAATACTGCTTTGTTCTTTCTTTTCAATTCTTTCAGCCATAGAAGAGAACATGATTGAAGATGTAAAGCCGATGCCGGTGGGAATGGGGAAGAGTGAATATAGAATGATGCCCGAAATGGACGGAGGTGGGCCGCGGAGGAAGCTTGGCCCGTTTCAAGTATGTTTAGTGTGTAGGTGTTGTGTGACAGCATCCGATCCATCCACTTGCTCGAACATGCCGTGTTGTTTCGGCATAGATTGTCAGCTTCCAAACAAGCCGTTTGGTGTTTGCGCTTTCGTCCCCAAGACTTGCAACTGTACCACTTGTGCTTCTCCATAAGATTCATTTTTTCGGGTTATGCTACACGCACCTTTTCCCTATGGCTTTTTACTAAATGTACCCCTTGCTTCTACTAAACCAGTCATATCATCGCTCTACTTTTTATCACGAGGGTTGCATTTAGCAAAAAAAAGTAGGTGCGTTTAGCCTCACCCGATTTTTATATTGAAAAATAGTTGATTAATATATATTATTTTGTACATGGGAGTGACAAAACCATATGCTCATGTTTCCTAGATTTGTCTGATAAGTTATATAAAGACCATTCGTCAATATCTACGATTATTATTAAAATACTTGTTGTTGCAGAGAATGTGAATATTGTATTGGACTATTGGGCGACTACACTGCACTATCTATAGTCTTTGTTTTATTTTGATAGTCGTGTTATTTTATATTCTTTAATTTAAAACCATATTATATTCTTGAAATACACTTATACCACTTTCACATGTATTTTTATTGCGTGACAGGGTGCTGCTAAACGTATATCTTTTTATAAAACATGATGAGCCCTTCACACTAAAAAATAATATCCTCTCTTAAGGGAGTACGTTTAGTACATATGGGACTAGGGTTATACGTTTGGCCAACCCATGTTTAAGGAGCTACTAAACGTATTCCCTCTCACAAAGCCCTCCCCGTTAAAAAATAATATCCCTCGCTGAAGGGAGTGGGGTTAGTATATATAGGTTTGGCCAACCCATATTTAAGGTGCTACCTCCCCATTAAAAATTTACACACACCACTATCAAACACATTCGTTAGTACTAATAATGATGAAAAAAAGAACGTCAATGTATAACATTGCTATATGAAAAAAAGAAGTGGGGCTTTGAAGCAAAGCGATAAGACTGGGTTGGGCCTGAAAAGTGGGCCTAGGCGCACGCCTGTGTAAGCCTTGACAACAGAGATATGAGTATAACATTGCTATATGAAAAAAAGAACGTCAATGTATTATACACCAATTGTGCGTAATTATGTAATATAAATGTGCATAGTTACAAACATAAGTTGCGTAACTATAAAAATAGGTTGCGTTGTTAACCATATAAGTTACACAATTAATTATATACGTTATGTAATATCGTGCACAAATATTTTATATAAGTTGCATACCTTTGTGTGTATTTAGTTATATATGTTGTACAATTTGTACGTGTTTATTTTTATTCTGCATAATTCTAGTGCAAACACATATACCACTTACGCTTAGACACATGTCGCATACTCACATTTTAGTGGCTTCATACACTTCGCGCGTTAATAACACTATGTACAAATGTACAATAACACCCCCCCCCCCCCCGCGACACCCACACACAAATCCATCAATCTCACCCTCTCGTGATACATATATACATACGTGTGTGTGTAGGGTGAGGTTCAAAGAACTAATATATTTCGTGAGAACTTGATTTTTATGTGGTGCGAGAACTACATAAACATATGTATTTACGACTTCAAATTTGGTATAAAATACAATTTTTAACTCTCTTCTTTTTTTCCTCTCACTACATGTGATTATCTTCTATATACTGTCTACGTACAAGTGCTTATGCGGTTATCGTAATTCTCTTCTTAATTCAAGTCGCTAAGACATAAGATTTTAAGTGATCACGCCATCATTTATAAATCATCATTAAGGGCTTATGCCACATAAACGGTCCCCGGACTACGACAACCCCCATGCAACCAGGTCATCATCCATAGTCTAAATCACATGCATCATTATACATGGATCATATAGACTTAGTTTGACATTAACTAGGTTATACAACTTATTGCATGCACATGACTAGGCACAATTATAGTATGTCCAGTAGTGAATTGTTGGTGCATATTTTGTATGTCTGTCACTGTGCGAATAGGCTAGATAGAACGTGTGTTGAATATTGTACAGATTACTGTGAAAACGGAACGGGTTTTAAGTGTTAAAGCCCTTTCGCACGAAAGAGTCTTTCGTGCGAAAGGAGCCATCTCCCTTCCGTGCGAGAGGAGCCTCTCGTCCCAGGCAGCTTCGCGCGAAAGGCCTTTGCCTATAAATATACGTACACAAGTACGCCTGTGTATGTATGTATATAAAAAAATCAAACTTTTGTCGCCATTGAGACTCGTTCAGCCCATTTTGGTTTAGCTAACATTTTTTAATTTTACACGTTTGTCCCGTTAGACATAAAACATAACTGGAATTAACGATTTTATAACTTCATGGTTAAAATGTGCCCTCTAGGAGTGCGGAAAAGAATGAGATAGTTGTCTACGAATAAAATTAACCAAAACTAAAGAAAGATGTACATCATGTGCCTCCTATATGGAATATACACTCGCATTAATCTAACAACACATAACATATAGCTGCTCGTTGAACGATTATCAAATCAACACGTTAAACAAAATTGTACTTACGGGTAGCGGATTCAAGAGTGTTGTACAGCAGCATTGCAACCGTCATGGGCCCCACTCCTCCCGGAACAGGGGTGATCAAAGAAGCTACCCTTGATGCTTCCTCATAGCACACATCTCCTATCAGCCGATACCCTTGCTCACAACTCTTGTCCTGCACACCATATTAATTTACATTTACATTTAAATTTAAGAGTTAAATGCTATTTTAGTCTCTGTGGTTTGGGCCATTTTGCCAGTTTAGTCCAAAGGTTTCATTTTTAACCTGTGGGTCCAAAAAGGTTTCACAGTTGCCATTTTAGTCCACTTGGTTAACTTCATCCGTTTTTCTGTTAACGAGAAGGCCAATTTGGTCATTTTGTATGTAATTCTGTTAACTAAAAGGGCAATTCAGCCATATAAAATGACCGAATTGGCCTTCTCGTTAACAGAAAAAATGGATGAAGTTAACCCAGTGGACTAAAATGGCAACTGTGAAACCTTTTGGACCAACAGGTTAAAAATGAAACCTTTGGACTAAACTGACAAAATGGCCCAAACCACAGGGACTAAAATGGCATTTAACTCTAAATTTAAACTCAAAATTTGAATTTCAACCGAACCATAAAGTTTAAGTACCTCAATTGGATAAGTTCCAACATCAACCACCACGGCGCCAGGCTTCACCCAGCTTCCACGAACCATATTAGGGACTCCTACGCCACTTATCAAAATATCAGCATCACGTGTGATTTCTTCAGGGTTTGGCGTTAATGCAGTCACAATGGTAACTGTTGCATGGTGCCGCTGGTCCACAATTACAAGTTAATAATTGGTTTAACGTAGGCCTATAAATAAACCGAACTGTTCGTGAACTTGTTCGGCGGGAAGTTCGTTTATTTAGTAAATGAACGAACATGAACAAATTTATTTGTTCCTTTAATTAAATGAACAAACATGAACACACGTGTTGTTCGTTCATTTATGTTCGTGAATGTTTGTTTATGTTCGTTCGTTTATGTGCGTTTATATTTTAACAAATACATATGGAGTTGTATTTATACAAATATAAACATAAAAGAGGTTTTCTAACTACTCATATACATATAACTAATTGATAATTGGGCTTTCTAGTAATAAATATGTGCTTTCCAAGAGAACTTGTCGTAATTAATCAATAATTTATACAAAAAAAAGCTACTTTATGTCCGTTTATGTTTGGTCATTTATGTTCATTTTTATCGTTTCATATTTGTTAAATTATATTAGTTTAAGTTTGCTTGTTTATGTTCGTGAATTGTTCGTTTAGGTTTTAAATGAACGAACATAAATGAAAATGAACACGAAAATGCCTATTTTCTAAATGAACGACCACGAACACAAAAATTTGTTCAATTACATTTGTTCAATTATATGTCCGTGTTCGATTAAAGTTAGATGAACGAACACGAACATGTCTTTGTTCGTGTGTTTGTTCAGTTCGTTTACAGGCCTACGGAAACGTGTCAAAATATATACATAGAGAGAGAGAGAGAGAGAGAGGTTGACACCTGTAACAACAAGGATGCAGGTAAACCAACAATGTTGCTTCTTCCGATAACAACCGCTTTCTTACCCATAATCTCCACACCGTATCTGATTAACAACTCAACACAACCTTTCGGAGTGCACGGGACGAACAACGGTTCCCGTCCCCTCATCGCTAGATTTCCCATATTCACGGGATGAAAACCGTCTACATCTTTTTCCAATTTCACTACATTCAGAATCTTCTCTTCGTTTAGATGCTGTTTCATTCACTTCATCAGCAAAAAGACACTTCTACCCTTCTAACTCAGATTCAAAGCGAATAAAACATTACCTGAGGAAGAGGAAGCTGGACAAGGATACCATGAAAAGATGGATCTGCGTTAAACCGCATTATAGCATCACAAACTTCATCTTCGGTACAATTGTCGGAGAATTCGGCCAGTTTGAACTTGATTCCGGCTTCTTCACATGCAGTTATCTTGTTACGAACGTATGTTAGGGAATCTTTTCTCTCACCTACTAAAATTACACCGAGTCCTGGAACCTCACCAATTGTTTTCTTCATTCTTGTTACTTCCGTTGCTACGTTTGATATGATTTCCTCGGAAACTTGTTTTCCATCGATTACTCTAGCGGTATGATCGCTAGCTGTATTAAAATATCACTAGTTAAGTGTGAATTTCTTCATTATTTGTTTTTCCAAATTTTGACAGTATAAATAGTCATTTTAGAAATATTGTCTGTCACGTAAACTATAACTCATTAACTATGCAGTTATACCGGTCCAAAATTGAATAGCGGTCAAGGTCCGCTATATGATATATAGGTTACAGCGGTGGTATCGCGGTGATATAGCGGTAATTTTTATACCATGCATAATTTATGTATTTTTATTATATATAAATATATCTTTGAAAAATATTAATAGTAATATCAAAATTCATAGTAACTAGTTATAAAAACCGTCGCCGCGTTGCGGCGAACTTCTTTTGTCATTTTGTTTGTGTTTATATGTCTTTGAATCACTACGAGCACGTTGCACATGGAACCGATGACAAGAATAAAAAGAAAATGTAGAAAAAAACACTAAAAAATAACCGAAAGAAAATCAAAAGTTGTGTGGTAATGATGTTGTTCGGTAGAAACCCGTAGTCAGAGATGAGCAAATAGTAATGGGTACCGGTACCGAATTTCCTGAACCGAAAGATCCAAAGTAACAGTTCGGTACCGACTTTTGGCGTTCCTGGTACCGGTTCGCTACCGGTTTTTACCTTCATACACCGGTACCGTAACCGGTATTTTCGGTACCAATACCGACTCGGTATCAGTTGGAACCAAGCTCATCCTTACCCTTGAAACTAAAAAAAAGTTGTACGATACCGTTGTTGTTCGTACGGTACCCGTGATCAGGGATGAGCAAATGGTACTTGGTAGCAGTACCAAATTTCTCGAACTAAAAAATTATCAAAATCAATCCGGTGCCGACTTTTGGCGTTTTATGTACCAGGTGTTGGTTTTTACCTTATGTACTGATAACGAACCGGTATTTTCGATACAAGTACCGGTTGACACCAAGCTTATCAAACTTATATAAAACTATTAAAAAAACTATATATAATATTTTATTATAATATAATATATTAAAAGTACTATTCATTACATTCTCTTTATAATATATGTATAATATAATATCATTCCATTATCAAAAATCTGTTGCAAATCTAACATAATGTAAGACACTAACACAATCAAACAGACAAACACTAATAGTTTTGAAGTATTTAATCTAACAGTTGCAACTGTAACAAATCTATTAACTGTTGCAACTGTAACACTAACACAATCAAACACTAATAGTAACTTTGAAGTATTTAATTTAAGAATTAACACAATCAAACACCTACCTGCGTTACTGTGTTGCCTCATTCTACTGCGTTACTGCTATAACCGCTATATAGGTTTCCAAATAGCGGTATTTAGCGCCGCTAATAGCGGAACCGCTATAGGCCACTGCTATTTGGACCGCTACACACCCTGAGGTCCGCTAACCGCTATAGCACCGCTATTGACTGCATAACTCATTAAAAGAATTTAAACAATGGAACCAATCATTACAAACACAATTTTCATGGAGTAGTGATGCGAGGCCAAAGTTAAACTGCATTTAATATTTTGTGACCACAAACAGCAAAGATGCTTTCAATCAATAGCGCTCAACAATACGGTCCAAGAAGCCAAGGCGTGTGGCGAAGGCTCTAGCCTCACGTATTTGACGTGCCCACCCGCTATCTTATAGAAATAACCATGGCCGAGTACTTCCTGAGTACTCTCAGATCCGATTAGGGAGCGCCTAGCGACTTTTGCAACCATGGAAATAACTCATAAACACCCAAAAATAAGGTAATAAAAAGAACTACAAACAAGTTAATAATATAAAAAGAATGAACAAGCTCTATCTAAATAGTCAAAGACAAAGAAAGCAGCAGCAACTAAGAATACCTGCAACTCTCTTGACCATCATTACAACTCTCTTAAAGGTTAAACCACTACGTGAAGTGTGCGTCTTTGCCTTATCTCCTTTGTGTCGCACCACTCCCACATTTGGTTGTCTGAAGAGCAACTTACTTCGGATGGGATTGCCCATGCCTCAAGGGTGATTTTTACAACAAGCTTCTCGCTCGAACATGCCTCACTTGATAACTTTCATGATTGCTTCTTTTAATTTAGCCTATTTTGAATCTCTCTTGTCCCAGGCGCACGCCTAGGCGTACTTTTCAGGCTCAGCACAGACTTCTCGTTTCGCTTCAAAAGCGCGCACACATTTTTCAGGCCAAAAACCGTCTCAACATGTTTGGAACAATTATACCAACCCTAAACAAGCTTGGAATCAACCTATAACAGAAGCCTAAACTAGCCCTAAAGAAGCCTAACTAAAACATGTCTAAAACCCCTAAAAATTGTATTTTTAAACTACACGTCTCGCCTAAAAAACTACACATCATGAACAAATAACAATAATACACCATGTGGACAATAAACCTCCTAACATACAAGAATGAAGCAAGAATTCGACAAGTAGAACGAAGAGTTACCGAGTTTGTGAGTAGACGATTCAGTACAATTGGTAGAGCTAGAATAATTCCAGACATCAGGGAAGTCAAGAGAAACAAGCGAAGAAGGCGACTTCAAGATTCGATTATCGTCATAACCGGTTGCAAAAGTTCTTGATGAAGACACCAGAAATGCATTCTTTCTCCACATAGTAGTCACAACAATACTTTGCACTTTATTCTTTAATGCCATTGCTTTGCTTTGCATCTAGTTCTTCTGCTAACAGCTCATCATCTTCTTGAAGCCCTCGGAGCTAATCAAAACAGCATAACAATTATTCAAAGAGGGAAAACAAGACCAGTGAAAAACATACCAAATTGACTAACGTATTATGAAATAAATTGATAATCAGAGAAGCAAATTGAACGCTTTTATATCAATTTGGTAATATTATTAATTTGAAATAGACAAAAGTTTGATGAAAACATTTGTTGTTATGGAGAGAATAACATGAATCAAAAGGTTTAACGGAAGATTTGTGAACTTACTTACTCAAGTTGAAGTCTCCTGACTGAATATCTGTTTGCGGCTAGGCTGAAAGTTGGGGGTGGTTTGAGGGTGATGAACGAAGGTTCAAACTCCGGAACACTTTGATCGATGTACAAAAGTGGTCCCTCGACAAATTATTATTATTATTATTATTATTATTATTATTATTATTATTATTATTATTATTATTATTATTATTATTATTATTATTATTATTATTATTATTATTATTATTATTATTATTATTATTATTTTACTCTGATAACATCCGCTTTGCGGTATATAATATAACGTATATATGTGTGGGTGCTCGGAGGGCAAAAGTGAAAGTGCACTAATTTTAACGTTATTTTACTAATTTCCTGAAAATAACGAAAAAGGGGGGGGGGGTAATCATACATCAGTGGTGGCGTTGATAGCCGAAATACTAGGGGGTATATGCACTAATTGGGTTTTTGTCCCAATTGTTGAGTGTTATATGTCATATGTCTTATGACCAATGCTTGATGCAAAACTACTATCGAGTCGGGGGGTCTCACTGAAAGCAATCTCTCTATTCCTATGAGGTAGAGGTAAGGTTGTCTACATCGTACCCTCCTCAGACCCTACCTTAACGGGATTTACTGAGTATGATGATGATGGTGGTGGTGGTGGTGGTGATTATTATTTCCCTAGACTAGATAAATGCATGTAGGGCAGTAAACGAACCGAATGTTCAGCGAAAAGTTCGTGAACCGTTCGGCGGGAAGTTCGTTTATGTTCGTTCGTTTGATAAATTAAAAAAATCGAACAAGAAATTATGTTCGATAAGTTAAACAAACGAAGATGAACATGGGTTGTGTTCGTTCGTTTATGTTCGTGAACTTTCGGTAATGTGTTCCTTTATGTTCGTTTGTTTTCGTTCATTTAAAGGTTTTTTTATGTTATAGTTTTATTTATTGGCTTTAGTTTTCAAAATTTGAAACCATTGTTATACTATATGTCCGTCAACATCCCACATTTAATCATTTCAATTTTAGTTTGTGTTAAAGGTTGACAAACCTCTTAAGTTTAGTGTTAATTATGTTAAGTATCTATTTATTTTTGGTGGATTTTTCGTAATCTTTCTGATGAAAAAATGTAGATTATATTTTTAAAAGAATATATAACATTCGTTTGTTTATGTTTAAGGACCTTTGTTTAGGTTTGTTTGCGTTCGTCTACGTTCGGTAAGTGTCAATTCCTTAAAGAACGAACACGAACAAGAAATCTCATTCGGTAAGCGTTCGTGAACCGTTCATAAACATGTTCATACCTTGATGAACGAACATGAAAAAGGTCTTGTTCTTGTAATCTTGTTCGTTTGGTTCGTTTACAACCCTAAATGCATGTAAAATAACAAAACTACCCATTACCTTTAAAAAAAATAACTAAAAAATTAAAGAAAATAATTAATGTTTAAGAATCTAAGTGGAGCCCCCCACCTTCTCTTAAGATAGATCCCACACCCTTCCAAACAGAGGGTCCTAACCCCACTCTAGCCAGAATATGTTGTCTTAACCAGGCCACGTTGGCGTTAGAGTTGGGCTAACGGCGTTCCCTGAGAAGTCATACCACCCACTAGTGGCAGAGTCTTGCGCCGCCACAAGAGAGAATTTCTCTGGCGTAACGCACGGTGGACTAAAACCCGGGGTGGCTTGCGCTTGAACTCTTGTCCTAAGGTCTAGGACTCTAGGAAAACCAGCTTTCATTGCCTTTATCCACCAAATATGACACTAGTAAGAACACCTACTTCGTATTCTCCACCCTAAACCACCCACCACCATCTACACCTTTCACCACCACCACCGTCATCCACCCACTATAACATCACCACCTTTTTTATTTAAAACATAAACCCTCACACTCCCTCTCCATCTTCTCACCCACCCCCACCATCTTCTTTGATATTTTCCCCTCCCCATCTCAAGAAGTACGGTAAGTAGTAAGTAGAATCATATACCAACAATGGTTAATAAATATTTTGATATGGCTTTGTGATTTCATAAACAAAGATCGAATCGTCAGATTTGAACAGCATTTTTTCAAAGTGGGTTTATGATTAAGTTGTCATTGTTCAATCTTTACTTCATTTCTCGTGATTGTATTCTTCAATGTGTATAAATGTGATAATGAAGAATAGTTTCGTGATGAATGAAGTAGGTCCAATGGGAATTAAACTCCCTCTATGAGCCTATGTTGGAGATGGGGTGGCCTAAAGCCTTGTGGATTCATATGTGTTGGGCCCAAACATATTGGGTCAGCCTAGAACCAGTTTTCTGTGTTTGAGCAGTTTGTTTTCATTTACATCTTAAGGAATTGTTTAAGGATGAGCTAGGTGTGTGTGACTGAATTTTTTAAATTTAATAAAGAGAGTCATCTTGTCATTGATGGAAAAGGCTTTTTTTGTGATTTTGAAAAGAAAATAGTATAGAAGAACAAATTTGTTTTGCGTGTATTTTATTAGGAGAGAACAACATTTTGTGTTATTGTGATTTTGAAAAGAAAATGGTATAGAAGAACAATTTGGTTTTCTGTGTATTTTATTAGGAGAGAACCAAATTTTGTGTTACTTATGTTACACATATTATCCCATAAATCTTTTTCCGCCCTTCACAAAAATAAATAAATAATCCGCTTTGTGTTTATAAAATTTGATAGAATTTCTAAAAAGAAATGGGCCCTTGGTAATGTTCAGAAAGAAAATTTCTAATAATTGAGAGAAACTATTTATTGTGTCCTTGGTTAACATAACAAACATGGTTTACAAAGTACACATGGTTAACAAATTTTGTCCTTTTCTTCTTTGTATACAAGGAAAGATTAAAATGACTTGTTTTAAAAAAGAAAAGAGTGAATTGCAAATTTTATCCTTTATTTTTATACCTGTTTGCAAGGATTGTCCTTTATCTTTAAAGTTGATGAGTTTTGTACTTTATGTTTCTAAATTCTACACGTTTTGTCCTTTAGGCCTAACCTGGTTAATTTTTTCAGTTAAATCTGATCATGTGCAAGGCACATGAGGGCAATTTTGTCATTTTACCTTCTAGAGACTAAATACGTATAATCTGTTATATATATGGGTTGTTGTGTATAAAACAAAACTCATCAAATCATCATCATCACAGCCTCTGATCAGATCATCAGCATCAGCTTCAACTTAAAAGATGAATTTAATTAGGGGTAATCACGAAAATAGCCAAAATTTGGTCAATTTTTCAAAAATAGCCAGTTGACACCCCTTAAAATGCCGTTTCACGAATTCCAACCCGGCTCAAGACATAGGGTAAGAACTTTCTTCAAAGGCCAATCACATTTTGCCACGTATTAACTGTCAAACATCTCCCATCACCTTTTGTCACCTTTCTCTCTCCTATTTCTCTCTCCACTGTCATCTCCCATCACCTTTTGTCACCTTTGTAGTCTGTCACCTTTTGTCACCTTTGGTTATTTTCGTGAAACGGCATTTTAAGTTCTTACCCTATGTCTTCACCTTCCTTATCCTCCATGTCTCCATATCACTTCAAACTTCACCGAGCACCACCACCACCCTCACCTCCCACCACCGCCCTGCAACCTCCCACCACCCTCACCGAGCACCACCAACCTGCAACCAACCACCACCCTCACCAAGCACCACCACCCTCCACTCGCACTGTTCCGACTCGCAACCACTCGCAACTCAAACAACTCAGAGGTTCCAACTCGCAACTCAAAAGTTATTGGCATTTCCACTGGGCATTTCCAATCTTCCAGTAGGGTATGAGTCAAAAGTTGTTGGCATTTCCAGTAGGTCCAACAACTCTGATTTCCTTCAACATATCAAAGGTTCCGACTCGCACTGTTCCGACTCGCAACCACTCGCAACTCAAACAACTCAACAAACTCCGCCGTATCTATACTAATCCGCCGCATCTATACTAATCCGGGTGGTGGTTGTGGTGGGTGGAGGGTGGTGGTGGTTTACGGTGGTGCTCAAGCCGAGCCGTTTCCGGCAAGTACTCATGCCGTTTTCGGCAAGTACTCAAGCCGTCACAGTAACCTGAGGTGACCCAAGTCGTTTCAGAAGTTTGTCGGACACGTGGCAAAAGGTGAGTGTAACACCCCGTGTTTTCCCAAAAGTCAAAGTCAAAGTCA
Source organism: Helianthus annuus (assembly GCF_002127325.2). Classification (NCBI taxonomy): domain Eukaryota; kingdom Viridiplantae; phylum Streptophyta; class Magnoliopsida; order Asterales; family Asteraceae; genus Helianthus; species Helianthus annuus. Next base: position 1,708,054 of record NC_035433.2, read on the forward strand.
AGAGTTGACTGTTATTGGAATTAAAGATCAATAAAGATTAATTTCATTTTAGTTTCATTTTGATTTTCATATTATTTGGAGTAAGTGTTGTATAATCAAACTAATCGGCCGATAATCGAACTGTGAATCAACGACCGACTGTGAATGATAGGAAGTAACAATGCAATAAAGCTAGTCAATCAATAATCAAGCTAATCAAATCAATCATCGAACTCAAGTGTGGATAATTTTAATGCTTTTATACGTGTGTGTGTGCCTTACGTGTTACTTGTGCATGCTTACTTTATGTTAAAGTGTGTGGTGAATCAATCAAAATCAATCAAGAATCGAAGGATAATCAAACACAATCGAAACCGACTTTGAAAATAGGTTGTAAGGATGCTTGTATGTCAGATATAGTAGTTGGGACTGAAAGTAATTTGAATAGAAACTCTATCCTACTCTACTCCTCAACTATCGAACTCGAAATATCAAAAATCGTCGCGAAACACTCAAAACCAGGCAAGCCGATCGAACAGGGCAACCTGATCGAACAGGCTAGCCGATCGAACAGGCTGTTCGATCGGGCAGCCGCTCGATCAGGGATGCTGTTCGATCAGCCAACCCTTTCCACTTTTGGAAGCCTATAAATAGGGCTGTCCTTGTCAAGCTTTCCACTTTTGGAAAAGCTCTGACCGACCAGCCTTCTATTCTCGCCATTTCTCAGATTTCTCTCAAACCGGTAAGTATTTCGCTCTAATCCTTGTACGTTTTTGTTCATTAATCGATTCTCCATCTTTCTATCTTTCAAAACTTGGATTTCAACCGCGAAATCACCAAGATCTAGGTGTTCTTGGATGATGTCATCATGGTGTTCTTCAAGAACACTAAGTTTTGACATTATTCCACCATGAATAGCTTAGATCTAACCGATTTCCACATAAATAACCTAAAATCTACCAAAGATCTTAACATTTCACGGTGGAAAAGGATTGGAAGATGGGTTTTCATCTATCTTTCAACTCTTTTACACTCAAAACGGTGAAAACGAGACTTGAACCGATTTATAAATCAATCTAAACGAACACATGGTTCAAGATTCGGGTTCTACCGAGAGATATACCGATTTCGGGTTAAATGTTAAACTTAGGTCCCAAACCGTCTCTGACCGGGTTTGGGTGATTCCTGCTCGAGTCAGTGGGCTAAGTGGGGACTTCAGTTTTGTGGTTCAACTCGTAGTCAAACTATCTCCAAATCACACCAAGTAACGGAAATAACCAAGTGTTAAGAGATAGGCTAACCAGGTCAGAATGCTGGCCGAACGGTTAGGCTGTCCGATCGGACAGCCCAACCGATCGAGCAACACCAGCCGATCGACCGGGCTAACCGATCGACTAGCACTTAGACCCACCAATTCACAAAAGTGTAGTATTGACGAGGTACTGTTCGATCGACTACGCCACTCGATTGAACATTACTGCTCGAATCATGAGATACTATACTTCAACACTTAACCTTTTCGAAACATTGGAATGTCACCCGATCGAGCATGCCACCCGATCGAGTGACACTTTGCCAAACCTCAGCTGCTAACCGATCGGTTGGACCAACCGATCGAACAGACCGTTCGATCGGCCAACTTGAAAGGTAATGCTGCAAAAACCTCAAAGGTTCAAACCATCATACACAAACACATCCTTCACATCAAAGGAAGAAACAATCCACTTGAAAGAACCAGCCGATCGAGCCAGCCGGCCGATCGAACGGGACGTTCGAACGGACTTTAACCCAATCGAACAGCCCACTCGATCGAACAGCCGTCCGATCGAATGGTCTATCCGATCCAGTTCCACTGTTCACTTTTTCCGCATTACTCATGGTATTGTTATCGAACTATTCAGGCTAACCTATTCTCAGTGCTCCTCTCAATCCACAACCAACCACTGTGAGTATACTCGATCCCTTTTTGCTTTCAGCACTTTTGGGTGTTACATACGTAATCTATCAAATTCACAAACGACACAAACTATTTGAACGCTAACCTACTTGCATGTATTACTTGACTAAATGATTGCTGTTTATTATGTTTACACGTGGAGTGCTATCTGCCTGCTTTAGCAACGTAGTACTATAGTTTGGACTCAGCACCCGTTCACACGGGGGTTGCTAAGGACAATTACTTGCATGGATTACAGTGGTAATCATGTATTGCGAACTGTCTCGGACAGTCAACTCGAAGTCGTTGGTATCGATGGTCCCATGTTGATAATTTACATGCATCGTTTGCCCTTGTGTACGTGCTTGGTTATGCGTAAACTATTCGAACTTTATATGCTATATCAAACTTGTGTACTCACCTTTACATTATATGTATTGACTTTTATTTTAACGTATGTGACAGGTGTTTAAGCTACTAGCGTGCTAGGGAAGCGAGGCAATAATAAGCTTCTAGGAGCCTGTGACCTTAGGACAGTGTCCACATACCTGCTCCAGGGCCATAATTCTCTGTAGATCTTGTACTGGCACCTGTAGTCAGTAAGATCTACAGTTAGCCGTCTAGAAGTCTTAAAACAATATTTAATTCGGTCTGTAATAATTAAGAATTTGAGTTGTCGGAACAGTTCCCATATTGTTTAGTTGATTTCTATGATAACTTGTTATTATTTGGGACACGGTATGGGACGTGTTATATAACTGAATTGTATGATAGTTGTTATGGAAACTTCTGAACAATCTGCTCCGCTCAGTGCCGCGCCCCGATGATTCCGCCATCGGTTGGGGTGTGACAGATTGGTATCAGAGCCATAACTATAGGGAATTAGGTTAGACACGATCTAGTCCGGATCGCTGTCTTAGAGACCTAGACTATAGCTAGGAACCAAGAGACCAAGTTTATATGCTTATTTTATGTTGTTTCCTTCTATTCTATCATTACATCCGAACTCCGAGCCAAATTTTGTAGTTTGGACGGGATTAGGAGTGAAATCCGCAAATTCCTGCCTAAATTACAAATTTTTGCCAATTATTTTGTGCGATTTTCTAACAACAAACGGGGGAGAATTATACCAAAACAGGGCTGAAACCCGTAATTTGATGAAAACTTTCCTCTAAATTTTCTTAAAACAAGGAAGAAATTGCTGAGCTAGGGGTGAAACCCTAACCTTGGCAGTTATTCCAACTTTATTTTATCTCGCCAAGGCAATTGACGGACTCCAACGACCTGAACTCACGAGTATGGCCTAGAATGCGCGTGCATAATGCCCAAGAAGCGAGGCAGAAACATGTCCCCTAGAGTCGAAAGTGACGACAAGTCAACTGTGAATAGTTAAGTTGCCATGGTTAGTCAAAGTCTAGTAGCCGCAGACAATCCATTTTCCGATTTTGAGTGTTGCTTCGTTGATTTTATATGATTTACCTGTTTACGTGTTTTAAAGATTCGTTGATTGCTCCATTTGTTATCAATCTGCGTGACTTTTGTTGCTATCCTATCTCGATTCAAACCCCTGTTGATGTGATCTAAACGAAACCAGTGTGCTATGCTACGCTATACGACTAAGTTAGACGATACCATGTGATGCTATCCGATATGCAAAACGAACGACACTCGACTTGTGGTTATAGGTTTCTGTTTTCTGACAGCCTCTGTGATAAAATTTCGTACGTGTTTAGGGAATTAAGTGCTCTATTTGCTTAATTGCTTATGTGCCCTAATTGCTTCTGTGCTTATGTGCCTCTATGATGATGTGCTTATGTGTTTATATGTGTTACGTGACGTGAGATGCGACGTGATTCTAAGCTTTAGTAAACTAAGACGTGCGAGATTCGAATTCGTTGTGTTGAGCCCTATGGCGATGTCTATTGCAGACCATGTCGTCATCATCAAGAACTCGCCAAAACCTTTCCCGTCAGGAAAAGAGAGACCGACGTCTCGCCAAGCTCATCTCAAGGTCTGTAGCGAAAGCTGTCAGCGAGGTGTACGAAAACACAAGCAAGTCATCGGAAGAATCCCGAACCCTCACTGAATCCAGCAAAGCTCCGTTCAGTTTCAAGCAATTTAAGGCGTGTGGACCGAAGGAGTTCACCGGTGAAGAGGGCCCTACAGGCTTATTTCACTGGTTTGACTCAGTGGAAGTTACCCTTCGTCAAAGCGGATGCCCGGATCATCTTCGAACTCTCAATGCTACCGGTGTCTTCCAGTCGCGGGCATTGGACTGGTGGACAGCCGAAAGGAATAAGCGCGGGAACGACGCTGCCTACGAGCTGACGTGGGAGGAACTGAAGGCTATCATGCTGGACGAGTTCTGTCCTCCCCACGAACGCCAAAAGTTGGAGGATGAGTTCTGGACCATCAAGCAGAAGGAGGGCGACAACGCTGGTCTCACCGCCCGTTTCAAACAACTGAGTATTATCTGTCCAGACCAGGTCAAGACTCCCGAGATGACCATCAAGAAATACATCCGTGCTCTTCCGGATTGTGTTGCAGATTTTGTGTTCGCCGCCAAACCCGCATCGATCGAGGAAACCTACCTACTCGCTGCCGAGATTAACGACAAGCGAGTTAAGGCTGGTGTCTGGGATAAGCCATCCAAGTCGTTGCATCAAGTTACTACCGCATCAACCGACAACCCTACTGCTCAAGCCTCCAAGTCCTCGAGAAGAAGAAAGAAGAACAAGAGTTGCGCCACCGCAACCAATGATGCTCCTCTTCAGTCAGTACCGCCACAACAGCAACAACCACAGCGCACTGCGCCAGTGATCAATGCGCCGCCGGCTAAGCATGCGTACACCGGCCCCCACCCACTCTGTGCTACATGTTCTTATCATCACCCGGTGGGTGTGGCCTGCCGTTACTGTGCCCACTGCAACGTTTACGGGCATTTCACTGCGAACTGCCGCTATGGTCCTCGTCAAACGCAAGCTCAAGCCGCTGTTAACCAAGCCCTGCTACCTGCTCCTCAAGCTCCTCAAGCTCCTCAAGCTGCACAGGCCCCGGCAAACAATGTTCGGACCTGCTTTGTATGTGGTGACCCTAACCACTTCGCAAACCGGTGCCCGAACAGAGTGGTGAAACAAGAAGCTCAACAACCCCAGCAACAACAACAGCAGCCTCAACAACAAGCCGCTCACGCCAGAACTTTCAACATCAACGCACGCCAGGCTCAAGCTGACAACAACGTGGTCAATGGTACGTTCCTCGTGAATGGTATATATGCATCATGTTTGTTTGATACTGGAGCCGATAACTGCTTTGTGTCATTTGAATTTGAGAAGCTTCTTAGGCGTAAGCGCTCTTATCTTTCGTCACCCTTCGAAGTAGAAGTCGCTACCGGAAGAACCATTGCTGTCAATTCTGTGCTCCGTGATTGTACTCTCGAGCTCAACAATCATATATTTCCGATTAATCTCATTCCAATGCAGCTCGGAAGTTTCGATGTCATAGTAGGCATGGACTTTCTTCGTGAAAACCATGCTGAAGTTGTGTGTTCCGATAAGATGATTCGTTTTGTGCTAGCTAGTGGTGATATTCTATGTGTTTATGGTGAAACTACTGCAAAAGACCTCAAGCTCATGTCATGTCTTCAAGCTCGCAAATATCTCCGCAAGGAATATCGAGCCTTCTTGGCCAACGTTGTTGTAGCAGAGACGGACAAGAAAAGGAAAGTTGAAGTCAAGGATGTTCCCGTTGTCCGAGAATTTCCTCAGGTGTTCCCTGATGATCTTCCTGGATTACCTCCAAGTCGTGATATCGACTTTCGAATCGACCTTATTCCAGGAGCCAACCCAGTGGCCAAAGCTCCGTATCGACTCGCTCCATCTGAGATGCGAGAACTCTCAAACCAACTCCAAGAGTTACTTGAAAAAGGCTTCATTCGCCCGAGCACTTCTCCATGGGGCGCACCAGTCCTTTTCGTCAAAAAGAAGGACGGGTCGTTCCGAATGTGCATCGATTACCGGGAATTGAACAAGCTGACCATCAAGAACCGATACCCCTTACCAAGAATCGATGATCTGTTTGACCAACTACAAGGTGCTCAGTGTTTCTCCAAGATTGATCTACGTTCAGGCTACCATCAGTTGCGGATTCAAGAGGAAGACATACCCAAAACTGCTTTTCGAACCCGATACGGCCACTACGAATTTGTTGTCATGCCTTTTGGTTTGACCAACGCACCCGCGGTCTTTATGGATCTGATGAATCGCGTGTGTAAACCGTTCTTAGACCGTTTCGTCATTGTATTTATCGACGATGTCCTGATCTATTCCAGATCGAGGGCCGAACATGCGCAGCATTTGCGATTGGTTCTCGAGTTGCTTCAGGGAAACCAACTCTACGCCAAATTCTCCAAGTGTGAGTTCTGGTTGGAGGAGGTTCAATTTCTGGGTCATATTGTGAATAGCCGGGGTATACACGTTGATCCTGCAAAGATTGAGGCAGTCAAGGGATGGGTTACGCCAAAGAATCCGTCAGAAGTTCGCTCTTTTCTCGGATTAGCTGGTTACTACCGGCGATTCATCGAAGGATTCTCAAAGATTGCTGTACCGCTTACCTCCCTTACTCATAAAGACAAGCCTTTTGTGTGGGGAACCGCGCAGGAGACTGCTTTCCAAACCCTCAAACACATGCTGTGCCATGCACCAGTTCTTACACTGCCGGACGGAAGCGATGACTTCGTTGTCTATTGTGATGCTTCAAACCTTGGACTTGGCTGTGTTCTCATGCAACGAGACAAGGTTATAGCTTACGCATCTCGACAGCTCAAAATCCACGAGAAGAACTACACAACCCATGACCTTGAGCTAGGCGCAGTTGTCTTTGCCTTAAAGATTTGGCGACACTACCTGTATGGTACAAGGTGTACGATCTTCACCGATCACAAGAGCCTACAACATATCTTTAACCAGAGAGAACTCAATATGCGTCAACGCCGATGGGTAGAACTTCTCAACGATTACGACTGTGAGATCCGTTATCACCCAGGCAAGGCGAATGTAGTTGCAGACGCCCTCAGCAGAAAGAATTACGTGATAGGTGTTCGAAACATCCAGGCTCAGTATAACCTCGAAGCTCTCATCCGCGAAGCACAACACGCTTGCTTTAACGAGCGTACGTTGAAGAAAGAACGAATCTATCACGATGGAACTCAGCTCGTGAGCAAAGCCAACGGGATATTCTATTATCTGGACCGAATCTGGGTTCCGAGGAGGACAGATTTGCGAAAGATTATCATGAACGAAGCCCACAAATCCCGATATTCCATTCATCCCGGTGCGGACAAAATGTACCAGGACCTTCGCTACAAGTACTGGTGGCCTGGGATGAAAAGGGATATTGCTCTATATGTTGGTAGCTGTTTAACTTGTGCAAGAGTCAAGGCTGAACACCAAAGACCTTCAGGCTTACTCGAACAACCGCCGATACCCGTATGGAAGTGGGAGAGCATAGCTATGGATTTCATAACTAAGCTTCCGACCACACCATCAGGTCACGACAGTATTTGGGTTATAGTCGACCGTCTAACCAAATCAGCCCACTTTCTGCCAATACGAGAAGACTATAAGGTGGCCAAGTTAGCCCAAATCTACACCGACGAGATCATTAAGAATCATGGTACGCCTCGAGACATCATTTCTGATCGCGATGCTCGGTTTACATCGAGATTGTGGGAAACTTTTCAAGCAGCTCTTGGTACGACGCTGAATTTGAGTACCGCATTCCACCCGCAAACCGACGGGCAGACTGAAAGAACGATTCGTACTATTGAAGACATGCTCCGTGCGTGTGTTATCGATTTTGGTGGTAGTTGGAGCAAACACCTACCGTTGGTCGAATTTTCGTACAATAATAGCTATCACTCCAGCATCGAAATGGCACCTTTCGAAGCCTTGTATGGTAGGAGATGTCGCTCGCCTATTGTATGGCACGAGGTCGGTCATTCACAATTGACTGGGCCCGAGATTCTGCAAGAAACGACTGACAAGATCCACCAGATAAGGGAAAACTTGGTGAAGGCCCGGGACAGACAAAAGATGTACGCCGATAAACGACGCAAGCCCCGCGAATTTGCAGTTGGCGACTACGTACTCCTAAAGGTATCACCTTGGAAGGGAGTAGTCCGATTCGGCAAAAGAGGGAAACTTGCGCCTCGATTTGTTGGACCTTTTAAGATTCTGGAAAGGATCGGTAAAGTTGCCTACAAACTCGAATTACCGGAGGAACTCAGCAATGTCCACCCGACTTTCCATATTTCAAACCTTCGAAAATGCGTAGCCGACCACGACGCAATAATACCACTCGACGATCTTCAGGTCAACGAGACGCTACACTTCGTGGAAAAGCCTGTCGAAATCATGGACCGACAGACCAAGCAACTCAGACGCTCTCGCATTCCTATTGTAAAAGTACGATGGGAAGGCAAACGAGGCGCGGAGTTCACTTGGGAACTCGAAAGTGACATGAAGGCCAAGTACCCGCAGTTATTCAGATAGATCTGAAGCATCAAATTGGTAAAATCACACGGCGATGTACGGTTCTCGGCCTAATTTCGGGACGAAATTCCCTAAAGGAGGGGAGACTGTAACACCCCGTGTTTTCCCAAAAGTCAAAGTCAAAGTCAAGAGTTGACTGTTATTGGAATTAAAGATCAATAAAGATTAATTTCATTTTAGTTTCATTTTGATTTTCATATTATTTGGAGTAAGTGTTGTATAATCAAACTAATCGGCCGATAATCGAACTGTGAATCAACGACCGACTGTGAATGATAGGAAGTAACAATGCAATAAAGCTAGTCAATCAATAACCAAGCTAATCAAATCAATCATCGAACTCAAGTGTGGATAATTTTAATGCTTTTATACGTGTGTGTGTGCCTTACGTGTTACTTGTGCATGCTTACTTTATGTTAAAGTGTGTGGTGAATCAATCAAAATCAATCAAGAATCGAAGGATAATCAAACACAATCGAAACCGACTTTGAAAATAGGTTGTAAGGATGCTTGTATGTCAGATATAGTAGTTGGGACTGAAAGTAATTTGAATAGAAACTCTATCCTACTCTACTCCTCAACTATCGAACTCGAAATATCAAAAATCGTCGCGAAACACTCAAAACCAGGCAAGCCGATCGAACAGGGCAACCTGATCGAACAGGCTAGCCGATCGAACAGGCTGTTCGATCGGGCAGCCGCTCGATCAGGGATGCTGTTCGATCAGCCAACCCTTTCCACTTTTGGAAGCCTATAAATAGGGCTGTCCTTGTCAAGCTTTCCACTTTTGGAAAAGCTCTGACCGACCAGCCTTCTATTCTCGCCATTTCTCAGATTTCTCTCAAACCGGTAAGTATTTCGCTCTAATCCTTGTACGTTTTTGTTCATTAATCGATTCTCCATCTTTCTATCTTTCAAAACTTGGATTTCAACCGCGAAATCACCAAGATCTAGGTGTTCTTGGATGATGTCATCATGGTGTTCTTCAAGAACACTAAGTTTTGACATCATTCCACCATGAATAGCTTAGATCTAACCGATTTCCACATAAATAACCTAAAATCTACCAAAGATCTTAACATTTCACGGTGGAAAAGGATTGGAAGATGGGTTTTCATCTATCTTTCAACTCTTTTACACTCAAAACGGTGAAAACGAGACTTGAACCGATTTATAAATCAATCTAAACGAACACATGGTTCAAGATTCGGGTTCTACCGAGAGATATACCGATTTCGGGTTAAATGTTAAACTTAGGTCCCAAACCGTCTCTGACCGGGTTTGGGTGATTCCTGCTCGAGTCAGTGGGCTAAGTGGGGACTTCAGTTTTGTGGTTCAACTCGTAGTCAAACTATCTCCAAATCACACCAAGTAACGGAAATAACCAAGTGTTAAGAGATAGGCTAACCAGGTCAGAATGCTGGCCGAACGGTTAGGCTGTCCGATCGGACAGCCCAACCGATCGAGCAACACCAGCCGATCGACCGGGCTAACCGATCGACTAGCACTTAGACCCACCAATTCACAAAAGTGTAGTATTGACGAGGTACTGTTCGATCGACTACGCCACTCGATTGAACATTACTGCTCGAATCATGAGATACTATACTTCAACACTTAACCTTTTCGAAACATTGGAATGTCACCCGATCGAGCATGCCACCCGATCGAGTGACACTTTGCCAAACCTCAGCTGCTAACCGATCGGTTGGACCAACCGATCGAACAGACCGTTCGATCGGCCAACTTGAAAGGTAATGCTGCAAAAACCTCAAAGGTTCAAACCATCATACACAAACACATCCTTCACATCAAAGGAAGAAACAATCCACTTGAAAGAACCAGCCGATCGAGCCAGCCGGCCGATCGAACGGGACGTTCGAACGGACTTTAACCCAATCGAACAGCCCACTCGATCGAACAGCCGTCCGATCGAATGGTCTATCCGATCCAGTTCCACTGTTCACTTTTTCCGCATTACTCATGGTATTGTTATCGAACTATTCAGGCTAACCTATTCTCAGTGCTCCTCTCAATCCACAACCAACCACTGTGAGTATACTCGATCCCTTTTTGCTTTCAGCACTTTTGGGTGTTACATACGTAATCTATCAAATTCACAAACGACACAAACTATTTGAACGCTAACCTACTTGCATGTATTACTTGACTAAATGATTGCTGTTTATTATGTTTACACGTGGAGTGCTATCTGCCTGCTTTAGCAACGTAGTACTATAGTTTGGACTCAGCACCCGTTCACACGGGGGTTGCTAAGGACAATTACTTGCATGGATTACAGTGGTAATCATGTATTGCGAACTGTCTCGGACAGTCAACTCGAAGTCGTTGGTATCGATGGTCCCATGTTGATAATTTACATGCATCGTTTGCCCTTGTGTACGTGCTTGGTTATGCGTAAACTATTCGAACTTTATATGCTATATCAAACTTGTGTACTCACCTTTACATTATATGTATTGACTTTTATTTTAACGTATGTGACAGGTGTTTAAGCTACTAGCGTGCTAGGGAAGCGAGGCAATAATAAGCTTCTAGGAGCCTGTGACCTTAGGACAGTGTCCACATACCTGCTCCAGGGCCATAATTCTCTGTAGATCTTGTACTGGCACCTGTAGTCAGTAAGATCTACAGTTAGCCGTCTAGAAGTCTTAAAACAATATTTAATTCGGTCTGTAATAATTAAGAATTTGAGTTGTCGGAACAGTTCCCATATTGTTTAGTTGATTTCTATGATAACTTGTTATTATTTGGGACACGGTATGGGACGTGTTATATAACTGAATTGTATGATAATTGTTATGGAAACTTCTGAACAATCTGCTCCGCTCAGTGCCGCGCCCCGATGATTCCGCCATCGGTTGGGGTGTGACAGTGAGTGGCTGATGAGGAAAGCTCTTAAGTTATGTCTTGAGCCGTGTCGGAATTCGTGTAAAGGCTTGGGGAGCCGTTTCAGTTGGCCAAAACTGAAAAAACGGCGTTGACTTGGCTATTTTCGTGATTTCCCCATTTAATTATCTTCCATATCCCTTTAAATAATACAGTACAACTCACAAGCACCTTTCTCAGGAACCACCTATCACCACCACGACACCACCACTCAAGAACCACCTATCACCCTCGCAGAAGCACCGCCATCACACCACCTAACATCTACCACCGCCACCACTCTCAAGAACCACCTATCACCACCACGGCACCACCACCATCACCGATCACAACTAAACCCTAACCTACCACCACCACCTCTCTCTCTCTCTCTCTCTCTACCTGCAACTTACCACCACCACCTCTCTCTCTCTCTCCTCTCTATCTCTCTCCTCACTCTCTACCTGCAACCTGCCACCTCCACCTGCCGCCGACCACCTCAACCCCAAACATCTGAAAATACAACCCACCGCCCTCTCTTTACCACCTGCAACCCACCCTGAGCACATATAAACCCTAGTCCCAAAACAGATCTAAAAAACGATGGGGGAGTTGGACCGATTTTACATATCAAAGCTTACCTGCCGCCGGAGTATGGAGGTCGGATCCGACAGTTGTGGTGTGGGGGAGGTGTGATGGCGGCGGCGATGATGATGGCGGCGGCGATGATGAAGGCAGCGTTGTAGAGATGATTGTTGGTGGTTAATGGTGGCGACAGAGAGAGAGAGGGGTAGAGAGAGAAGCAGGGGTTAAGAGAAGAGTTAGAGAGAGAGAGAGAGAGAGGTAGAGAGAGAAGCAGGTTTTTTAAGTTGAAGATGATGCTGATGATCTGATGAATTTAAGAGGCTGTGATGATGATGATTTGATGAGTTTTGTTTTATACACAACAACCCATATATATAACAGATTATACGTATTTAGTCCCTAGAAGGTAAAATGACAAAATTGCCCTCATGTGCCTTGCACATGATCAGATTTAACTGAAAAAATTAACCAGGTTAGGCCTAAAGGACAAAACGTGTAGGATTTAGAAACATAAAGTACAAAACTCGTCAACTTTAAAGATAAAAGACAATCCTTGCAAACAGGTATAAAGATAAAGGACAAAATTTGCAATTCACTCAAAAAAAAAATGTTAGCATCCAAAAATTTACATCACGTGTAAAAAAAAATTCATTGCCGTAACAAAATTTACATCAGCGCGTAAACAACACTTACATCAGGCGTAACTATCGACTCGACAATTTTTTTTAATTTTTTTACAGATATGTTTATAATATTTTCATCTACGTTTGAGCAAAAAATTGTGACCCAACTCGCGCAAGAATTAGGAGTTCTCATGGTTCTCACAACTCGTGGTGGTTCTTAATTGAACCGAAGTCTATATATATATATATATAGGTAGAGGATCCTGTAAAAAGTGCTCAAAGTGTGAGAAGTGTAAGAAGTGTATTATAACACTATATATAATACTATATAACACCATATAAACACCGTATAACAATATGTAACACCATATAATACCATATAACACTATGTAACACTATATATCATTATATAACAAATATAACACTATAGGTTGTCTGATAGCATGTCTATGATAGATGTATAGTGTTATATTTGTTATATAATGATATATAGTGTTACATAGTGTTATATGGTATTATATGGTGTTACATATTGTTATACGGTGTTTATATGGTGTTATATAGTATTATATATAGTGTTATAATACACTTCTTACACTTCTCACACTTTGAGCACTTTTTACAGTATCCTTACCCTATATATATATATATATATATATATATATATTAAATAGTAAACTTAATCCACAATAAGACTTAAACCTCTTAACATCATTAAGAGACACCTTGGTCCTCATACACACAAGATCAAGCATTCAGAGATACAAATATCTAGGTAGTAGAATATTGATACCATGATCAAACATGGAATCAACCAAGTTTGCTACTTTCTACGCTATTTGAAAGGCACTTTCAAGTCATGTTGCTAATAACTAGGCTAATATTTAGCACGGCTCAAGCCCAAGATCCTTAAAATCCTTTTGTTTATTATATTTTCGGATTAGAGAATAGTTGTTAAAACCCTTGATGAGGCATGCGTAGAGTAATACTTCAATCTCACTAGCCATAACTTTTTGATGAAAACTATTGAGAAGCCATGTGGGTTAGGTGCCATTTCACCATCACAAAGACACACAAACCTTTTGTCTAATTCATCTTGTTCTTTCAAATGTGAGTTGCCAAATGAAACATCTTGGAATTTCTATCACCATGCTTTGCCGATTCACTACTTAAATTACACTTTTTAAAATCTATTTGAATTTTTTACTGAAAATAAGGCTGAAGGGTGAAGGGGTCATAGGTGGGACATGATTCGTCACGTAGGAACATGAATGGAAGGCTACAACACCCCCTTGCCTGATCCAGGGGCGAAGTATAGTGGGTACCCGGGGGTGCACCCGCCCACCCCAATGTTTCAGTTAGAAGTGTATAAGTTTCGATTTTTCGTCCGAAAATTTTAAAATTATATAGGATCGCCCTCCTGATTATTTTTCCTAAATTGTATATCCTAAATATTTATAAACTTTGTATATAAATAATGGGTAGTTTGCTAAACATACACTTTGTTTTATTTGGAACTATTATTATTTGACCCGGCTTGAATCGAATAGTCAACCCGATCCCTGAAACATAACGATAGGAAAAAAAAAATTTGGGTCCCATCACTTTACGTCCAGTTGAAACTTTTGGTCAAGCTCCGCCACTAGCCTGATCCACCATAGTTCGCATGGATTAAAATGACAACTATGATCCTCTTTTCCATTTTCCAAGATTCTCTTTTCTTTTTCTTTATACAAAAATAAATAAGGGATAGTGGTTTGAGTCATGACAACAACCTTCGGGTAGTGATTTTGAATGGTGAATTAGAGGTGGGTGACATGACGCTGACATTAAGGATCATGATAGTCATAAGAGTCATGACCATACCTTTTAGCCTAACTCCTCGTATCTTGACAAGACAACTCCATTGTATATGGAATCAAAAGTATGTCCCATGTGTTGACTGTTGAATCCTTTTCTTTTAAGCTCTAAAAGTTTCTTCATCATTCCAAACGTAGTCCCATCTTTGCTTTTGGCTTTCCTCCCACAAAATGACATACTCGTAATCTTTTTTTACTGAGGTAGTAAATTTTTCATTCTCCATTTTTACGAGGACATGTAGACAAAAAGATTATCAGCTAATCTTTTCGTCGACTTTTATTTAAAAGATTCGCACAAAGAAAATTTTGAGTTAGTCCTAAAGAGGCTTGTAATTACTTAATAGAAGCAAAAAAACACCCCAAATAGGCTTTTAACACATAATCTTAAGTGAAAACACGATTAACCATTTCACTATTTGTCTAGTAACACCATAGGCATCTACTTTGATGAAATATACATTAACAATCATAGTAATTGATACGTGCCCACTACTCATGTTCATGCAACCCACGATTCCTATTATAGTTCTTATTTTGTTTGTTTTCTTTTTGCAAGTGTAAGGGTTAGTGGGGTTTAACCCATTAAGTCCATTATCTATTTTTATTCAGTTTGTAAGCCTTTATATAAGGCAGAATGTTTATGTAGAAAAGTATGAATGAAAATTAGTCTAAAATTCTCTCTAAATTGCTTTCTGGTTCCTCTCTATTTTCTTTGGCCAACGAAACCGTTAGAACCACATCAGTAATATCCGCAACAATAATCCAAAAGGGGTTTGAACTTTGAACCTAAACCTTGGGTTAACCACTACACCCGTGTTAGGTTTTACTTTTTATATTTCATCAAATATTTATATGAGGGCAATGTTCGAAAAAGTCTGTATGAATCAACTTTTGATAGTATACGTGACATACTAATTTCGAATAAAAGTGTGTGTATGTCCACCATAAGTGGGTCCCACCATTGTTGTCACAAACATCTTTTAACCCAAACATGTCTTTTATCCTAAAACTAATGTCTTCTACCTAAGTCAACAACTGCAAAACCAATCTAAGCCATTGTACCCTAAGTTATTAAAATTTGAGAGGCTTATACAATTACTCTAACTAACGTATTGCAACCCGAAACTTACACATAACGGAAGGACGAATAATAATTCCGAAAGTCTTTAGGGCCTTTATAATGAAATTCTAACTTTAGTAGGTATTGACAAATACAAGAGTTAAGTCTTGAAATTTAAAAAGCCTAAATAAATAGTAAATTCAAATATTCACGCGTTTTTACCATCAATACGAAATAAAGCAAAATCGTTAAACTCACTAAATCGGTCGACATTAGAATCATGGCTCCAAACGAAGAAATCTATGCCCGAGAGTCATGCAAATCGCCTATTGTTGTTGATCACAACGCCAAATGCCAATCCGTTTTGCCTTCATTTATATTTTATGAGCTCCTAAATCCAAATGAACCATAGTTATGTTTGTTTTAATTTAAATTTTAACCTAGTCACTCCTCATATGACTAGATCAATTCTCATATTAGCTACGTAAAAACTAAAGGCTAGATATTTCCCCTCCAAACCGATAAAATTGGAACGATACAGAGAAGATTAGTAAGGCCCCTCCGCAAGGATGAAACGCACAAATCGAGAATTAAAGTGGTAGCTATCCCATAGTTGTGCCCAACTTTGATACACCACCAACATGCTACTTTTTGACCGTTTTCCTTTGCTACCATCCATTCAAATTTTCTAGAGTAAATTGGCATTTTAGTCCCTGAGGTTTGACCAAAATTGTCACTTTGGTCCAAATAGTTTTTTTCTTGCCATTTTAATCCAAATAGTTTTGTTTTCTGCCATTTTAGTCCCTCACTTTTGTCATTTTTTGCCATTTTCATCCAACCCACTAACTCCATTCAAAAAATTTAGATAACTTAGGTGAATTTTGGTCAAATCACATTTTTCTTTCTTTTTTTGCAAGTGTGATGGTATGGGGATGATGTTGTGCCGGTTTACAGTGAAGATGATGGCGGTGGTTGTTGGTTTTACGATGATGGCGGTGGTGTTGGTTGATGACGTGGGTGGCGAAAAAGTGGCCGGTGGTGGTGGAAATGGTGGGTGGTGATGCTGGTGGGGTGGGTGGTGATGGTGCAGGCAGGTGGTGGCGATGATAGAAGGTTGCGATAGGGTGGGTGGTGGGTGGTGGTGGTGGTCGATGAAAATGGCAAAAAATGACAAAAGTCAGGGACTAAAATGACAGAAAACAAAACTATTTGGACTAAAATGGCAAGAAAAAAACTATTTGGACTAAAGTGGTAAGTTTGGTCAAACATCAGGGACTAAAATGGCAATTTTCTCAATTTTCTATTTTGGATTGTTAGGCAACCAGAGATCCATATGCAAGAACCAGCTCAATGTGTTGCATACTTTAGTGATCTATTATTGATCTCTGAATCTCCTCAAACCTAACCACATTTTGCTTCCATGGTGTTGCATGCACCCTTCATCTTCCAAAGTATCACACCTTTAAAACTTGCTACCAGCCGTAGAATCGTCTAGATCTCCCTAGTGAAAACATTCATTACCGACGCGACAGTTCAACATCTATACAATTTACCATAGAATGAAAGAACAATAAGGTCATTTAACAACACATTATCATAATAATCAAAATTAACAACAGATTATGAACATAACTCGACTAAGAACATTGTTCATAACCATTGACAACCATCCTTCAAAACTTGTTGCACTTGCTGCTTTCCTTTTCTTTTTCTTTTTTCCCCCATTGCAACCAATTGATCTCTGCCTTTCGTTTCAGTTTTCGACCACTTCATGGTTTTTCATCTATTGCCTCTTTAAACAAGTTGGGGGCATGTGGACCGTGAACCATGGATCATGATCTGCCGTACTAAGGTCTCCATGCAGAGGCAGTAAGCAAACAAAGGTCTTTCCATCCAAGCTTAAGCGTGCCCTTGTCCTCTACCAGCGTGTAGCCATTTGACGGAAACATCCCTAACAAAAGTGTTGCTTGGGCTGCAGCATTTCCAGCTAAAGATATACCCTTGAACCCACATTGTTCCAGCTTCTCCCTCCAATTATTAAACTTCACCTCCCCACTCCTCGACGGGCCCCCTATCGCCAACACGTTCCTAATCTCCTTCGACAGCAACTGTTGTTCCACCACATGCCTTTCTTCACTCTCTTCCCCATAGCTTGACCCCAACGAGTCGAACAATGCTGAGTAGTAGTGTATAGCCTCTACAAATCTTCCCAGAAACGAACCCGCATGGCTCAGATCCTGCTCGACCACCGTCACGACTTTTGGAGCCAATCTGAGACAAGTATTACAGTCAAAGTTTTATTAAGCGGATATAAATACAAACAAACTATCAGTATAAAAGATCCATCAAGAAATGAACTTTCTATTTGTTACTTGCCTTAGAGACTCTTAAACCTAAGCAAATTAGATAACAAACTGATCTTTACGTTGATTATACGAAGGGTTGTGCTAAACGTACCCACGCATCCCCTACTAAATCAGTCACATTATCTCTACTTTTATTCATATGGAGTACGTTTAGTACACAATGAGAGTACGTTTAGCCACATTATCTCTACTTTTATTCATATGGAGTACGTTTAGTACACAATGAGAGTACGTTTAGCCACACCCTTGCATAAAATATACAACACATATATAAATATACCTCTGAAGAAACCATAACGTATTGGTGTCGGATCCAGTGACATCATACAACGAATGCTGTAACCAATGAACCGCAACCGCTTCCCTCTTGCTCACCTTCAATCTCTCCGGGTTCAAATTCCCAACTTTCTCCGCGACAGCCGAGAACTCAAACGGAAGTCCCAACTTATCCGCAAAATCCGACAACCGTTTTCCAGTCGCCTCGAGCGCATCCAACGAGTTCCCCAATCCGGTGAGCCGCACAAACGGCGGCCCACCGGGCCTGGACGCCAAAATATGAAAAAGCCCAGGCCACTGCAACCCTTGCATGATATCCAAATCAATAATGTGCACCCTATCTTCCCTCTCGAACGCTTCCTGTATCGCTTGATTCGCCGTAAAATGCGAGAACTTAACAAACGGACTGATACCATTGAACACTTGGAAAGCTGACGTCATCTTTTTTAGGGTTTGAGAAACCGCAACATTCGGAGGGAGTGTTGTGTATATTCCTAGACATGAACTCATCAGTCTGGCAGACATTGCTTCGGAGAAGTATGCTGCAACGCGCTGTGCTGCGGTGCCGTACGGCGTTGACAGCTCGGAGATTTCGAGTAGCATCTTATTTGCTTCTTCAAAGTTGTCAGCTGCAACCGCTTCAGCACATTGTAACAGCAAAGTAAGAAGATGTAAACCTTCTTCATCTCGTTTCTGCTGTCGAAGCTCCTCTCGTTTCTTCTCTCGTAACGCCATTGCCGCCGCTTGTGTGTTTTGATCTGTTGCTGGCGGTGGTTGTGACGGTGGAGATTCATTTTCTTCTCGTTGTTGTTGCTGTTGCTGCTGCTGTTGTTGATTGATGGATGTAATAATAGTTTCAGGAGTAGCTTCACCGGCGTTGAAGCCCTCACCGGTCCAATCTAACTGACAATGTAAATCAGCTGGAGGAAGTGGAAACGACGTCGTTTGCGTCTGTTTTCCTCTCACCGGAACCCTAGGTTGAAAACTATCATTATTAACAGGCTGCTGGTCTACCAAACTCGGTGGATCTGTTAACGAACGAAGCCTGTATTCGAGTAAAGTGGCCAAATTAGGGTTACACGGGTGAATGATTTCTCTAACGTTATGAATAAGATGAGGTATGGACACGTCACTTGAACTGTTAATCAAGTCTTTTATGATGTTATCTACCCACACCGTCGCCGTCATGGAGTCATCATTCGGCATGACGATGCCGTTACCGTTACCATTACCGTTACCGTTACCACCACCGGTTAAGAAGCTCATACCGGTGTTAGAATTGACGGTGTTGCTGCTGTTGCTGTTATAACTCTTGTCAGGTGGAAACATGGGGAGGCCGGAAAAGACACATAACGGAGGAGAAGTGTTTTTGTTAGTTAAGTAGTTTGTTGCCGTGGATGATGACATCAGATTCGCCGTGTTTGTAGACGATGATGACGGCAGCGTCATAGTGGAGTAGTTAGGTGGGTGGTTAATACTAGTACTTATAATACCAGTACCACTACCAATACCAGTAACATCCACATTAGCAAGATTATTATGAGAAGTATCTGTTGATGTAGAAGATAATAACCCGTGGATACCCGCAATGTCGAGTGGATTCGACCCGGGTGGTCTACGTAACATCCTGTGGTGGTGGTGGTAGTTTCCGGTATCTGGTTGGAGCTCCATATCGGAAGCTGTCCTTTTTCTCACCATTTTCATACAGTGTGAATTGAATGAGATAAGGTAAAGTGGTTAACTAGTTAACTGGTTAAGTAATGTGAAGTTGAAAACGGGGCCAAGAGGTAACGGCCGTAAGCGCTAGAACAGGAGGGCATTGGGATTCTGTGTGCATTTGTTGTGTTCTCCATACACCCCACCCCACTTGTTGCTTCTTCTTTTACAACTTCTCTTTAAATAATAAATAAAATAAGATTATTTTTTGTGAAGATGAACAGGGAGATTGGAATGATATGGTAGTCTGATATGGTGGTGAAAGGTGGCGTGATGGAACAAGGGTTGGTTAGCTGGGCCGGAGCCGGACAATGCGGTGGTGGGAGTAGTTGAGAAGGGGTGGGTTTTTGGTGATATGTGTTTGTCGAGTGAAAGGTGGGTGTCTGCAAGTGTTTGACTTGTTTGCATTGGAGGTGTAGCGAGGTTCCCAATGAGCCTCGGTTCCTACATTCTCCGTTCCCAACTCATATCGAGCTTTTCGTTCTCTTTTCGCCCTCTAGATCTTTTTTATTCATTATCATGTAACCTTTTTCACATAAAAAGTTGTTAAATAAAAATTAGTGTCCCAAATCTTGTGAATCAAGATTTATATAAGAAGTAGGGCTGGCAATTGGGTACCTGTTAGGACACGATTAGACCTGTTTGACTGAAAAATACACCCTTTGACTTTTTTAATTTTTAAAATAATTAAAATTACAATGTTAGGATCTATCGTTTATTCATCTTTGTATATAAAACATAAAACTGTTTTATAAACATGAGGTAGAAAGTAGTTAAACGAGTCGTAATCATGTTTGAAACTTAGGTTGTGCGCGCCGTCAGAAACCTGTTAAACCTGTTAAGACACGATTTGCCAGCCTTAATAAGAAGTGGGGGATAATCACATGTATAGATTTAGATTTATATCTATATCTATACAACTATATGTTCAATAATCAACATTACATCTAGATGTGTGTAGAAGTTGATTTAGATTGTATACATTTCAAGACTTGTATTATCTCTAGTGAATTAGCATATCACCTTTAGTGAAATAGCTTCTAGACACAAGCATTGCACAGGTGTTCATTGTGTGCTTAAGTTTTACACTATACTAGATGATTCAACTCGCACGTTGTTACGTGAACGTGAGGGGAATTTTAATGGTATCGGCTCGATTTGTTATGATACTAGCATATGTTACAACAAATAAAAAAGAAAAGTTAAAAAATAAAGGCGTCACATAAAAGCTGCCTCAACGATAAAATATTAAAATTACCATTGAAATAAACATAAACAATATAAAAAAACCCGCAACAAAAAAATTAAAAACCCAAAAAACATAAACCCCATTCAGTTAAAAAAAAACTATTAAAACTTGGCTATTTTTGCATCAAGCCACTGGTCACTTGTGTTAAAATAAGTTATTGGCAATATGTTAATTCATGTTGCTACATTGTGAAATCAATATAGTTGTTTGGTCTGTTTTAACTGTGTAACAACTTTTGTGAAGGTTGTGTGCAGGATATTTTGTTCAAGGGGTGTTAGTGTAACATTTGGTGTTAAAGTGATATGTGGTTAAAACTTGAAGGGTTTAGATGAAAGATTGTTTTTTGGCTTAATATATAAGCATGTTCAATAGTTGAGGAGTTCAGTTGTTCCGGAAGCATCTTCTCTCTCTCTCATCAGGCGATCAGGCGATTAGGGTTTGAGTTTTGTTACAGATCGTTTGTGATCTGTGGTTTATTGTTTGATCTCGTGTGAGATCCTGTTGTATTGTTTTGTATAGATCAACTGATATACATCAGTTGATCATTTCCTTTCTTGTATTTGTTAAAGATCTCACTATTGGTGAGATCTAAGGTTTCTGGTGGGTATTTTCTGGTTTGGGTAAATAATAAAAGTTTTGTCACCGTTTTGTCGCTATTCCTTTGTTGTTCTTGAGTTTATCTGTTTATCATACCATTTTTACATGGTATCAGAGCTAGATCTAGCTCTTGTCTACTGATTTCTGTTCTTCCACTATGTGTTAGGGTTTCTTTCAGGTTTTTTCTCCGGTTATCAAAGGAGAGAGAAGATCTTGGGAAGTGTGCCTTTTCAGATCTGTTGGTTTCTGGTGTTCCAGAGCATACAAGGGGCTTGGTTAAAGGGTTAGATCATCTGGATCTTGTTGATCGAAAGCTGTGTTGGTCTTTGAAATCCTAGAAGATTTCAAAGCAAACTGACCAGTGTTGTTTCTTGATATTTGCTATTCTTGTATGATCTGTAACCCTAGAAGGTTACAGAGTCACACTTGCTTGGATCGCAAAACCTGTAAGACCGTTTCATTCTATCTTTAGTATTTTTTCTTGTTGGTTGATTAGTTGAAGTCGGGGTAGTGAGGACCGGCACCTTTGATTGTTTTTCTTGGTTTGTATTATCTGTTTTTTGTGAGTGTTGTGTTTTGTTTTTTGTTCATTGGTTGTGGCTTCTGGGTTAAGACATGTCCAGGCACCTTTGAGTGATGAACCTGGAATCTTGACACTGGCCCAGTTTCGCCTGTAGTTGTGTGTGTCATTGTTTGCTTGTTTTCATATCTGTTATCTTTTTGATAACTCTCTTTGATCTGTTTTTGCTTGTTGTGATATTGTTTTATCTGTTGATTAAAAATGGGTGATACTGGTGATACTAGTAGTTCATCTCAGACATTAATTAGTAAACTTGATATAAGTGATCCATTGTATCTGCATCCGAGTGATTCTAGTGCTTTGACTATTGTTAGTGTAAAGTTAAAAGGTACAGAAAATTATTCTGTATGGTCCAGTGCTATGAAGTTGGCTTTAGAAGCCAAAAATAAACATGGTTTTATTGATGGTAAATGTGTGCGTTCTGAGAGTGATGCTATGTTGGCTAGCCAGTGGGACAGGTGCATCTGAGGTTTGGACAGACCTCAAAGAGTCTTTTTACAGAGTGGAGGGTTCAATTGTTTATGATTTGTACAAGAAAATTAATTGTGTTTCTCAAAATGGTACATCTGTTGCTGAATACTATAACAAGCTTACAACAATGTGGAAGCAGTTTGATGCAATGCTTCATCTGCCAACATGTTCTTGTCAAGCTGCAAAGGATTATAATGATTTTTCAACCCTAATAAAATTGATGCAGTTTTTAATGGGACTGGATGATGTTTATCAGTCAGTTAGAACAAATCTATTAATAAGGGAACCATTACCTACTGTAAAAGTGGCTTTCTCTATAATTTCTAGAGAAGAGTCACACAGGTTGTCTAGTAGTGGGTCAAAAACTCAGAGTGTGTCATTTGTTTCTAAGGCAAATCAGGTGTTTGATCAAAGAAAGAAAAATAATAGAGGTTCTAATTCTCCTTTAAAGTGTACACACTGTAATATGCTAGGGCATACTGTTGATAGATGCTTTGAGATTATTGGGTATCCTCCTGGGTTTAGAAGAAGGGGTAATAATCCTAGTCAGTCAAATAAAGTAAACTTAGCTAATAATAATAAAACTAATTCTGTAAATGGTGCATCTTCTTCTGTTGGGAATTCTGGTTTACCTTTTACTTCTGAGCAGATTGCTAAACTGCTGAGTTTAGTAGGGGAAAAAATGGATCAGATGTTCAGAACCAGAATGTAGGAGGTGAGAATTTCTGTGTATCTAACTTTGTTAGTTGTTCCAGTTCTGTTAGTTTTAGTATGAATGGGTGGATTGTTGACTCCGGAGCTAGTCAACATATGGTTAGAACTGATAAGAACTTAATAAATGTTGTTGATGTGTCTGAGTTTGATATCACTGTTGGTCATCCTAATGGAACAAGTGTTAAGGTTTTAAAGATAGGTGATTTAAAGTTAACTGATGAAATAATTTTAAAAGATGTTTTCTTTGTTCCAGGATATAGTGTTAACTTGTTGTCTGTATATAGGTTGTCTAAAGATAACAATGTGAATGTTGTGTTTAATGAAACAAGTTGTGTGTTTCAGGATTCCAGTTCAAAGAGAATCCTGATGAGTGGTAGTCAAGATTGTGGTCTGTATTTTGTAGGCAATTCTGGTAATTTGATTAATGCTTGCTTTAATAGTTCTGTAAAGACTTTTACTTGGCATAGTAGGTTGGGTCACCCTTCAGATCAGGTTTTAGCAGTATTAAAAGAGAGGCTTAAAATTCAGTCAAGTGAACATGATCCCTGTGATGTTTGTCATAGGGCTAAGCAAGTTAGGGTACCTTTTCCTTTGAGTGAACACAAGTCAAAGTCTTTGGGTGATCTCATACATTTAGATATATGGGGTCCTTATAGAGTAACCAGTTATGATGGTTATAAATATTTTCTAACTGTGGTTGATGATTTCTCTAGAGTTGTATGGTGTTATTTTATGTCTAGCAAAAGTGAAGTCTTTGAAAATTTTAAAATGTTTTATGAACTTGTGTTAACTCAGTTTAAAAGGAAAATTAAGGTTATAAGAAGTGATAATGGATCAGAATTTGTTAATAATCAAATGGATAACTTGTGTAAAACAAAGGGAATTTTACATCAAACCTCATGTTCCTATACACCACAACAAAATGGTGTGATGGAAAGGAAACATAGGCATTTGTTGAATACTGCTAGAGCCTTGATGTTTCAGGGTGGCCTACC
Source organism: Helianthus annuus (assembly GCF_002127325.2). Taxonomy (NCBI): domain Eukaryota; kingdom Viridiplantae; phylum Streptophyta; class Magnoliopsida; order Asterales; family Asteraceae; genus Helianthus; species Helianthus annuus. Next base: position 1,732,500 of record NC_035433.2, read on the forward strand.
TTTAAGGTTTTGGTCAGATTGTGTGTTGACTGCTGTTTATCTTATTAACAGGTTGCCTTCTTATGTGTTGAGTGGTAAGAGTCCTTTTGAGATGATGTTTGAATTTAAACCCTCATTGTCACATCTTAGAAACTTTGGGTGCTTATGTTTTAGTACAATTTTGCATGATTCTGATAAGTTTTCATATAATGCTGAAAAATGTGTGTTTCTTGGATATTCAAGCTTTAAAAAAGGGTATAAGTTGTGGAGTTTAGACAATAAAAAGGTTTTTTTCTCAAGAGATGTAAAATTCTATGAGAATGTATATCCTTTTAAAATTAAAGTCTTTGATAATCAAGAGTCTGTGGTTGATAAACAACTGAATCATGCAAATTTCTTTGATGTTAGTATACCTGAAGTTTCTAACATGCCCTATGATGAAGAGGGTATTAATGGTGCACAAGATCTTCATGGTGATGATCAGCAACCACTGTTTCCCTCTACATCAGCCCCTGATTCAGGAGTTGAGATGGCTCAACATACTGAACAGGTGAGCAGTAGTAGACAGGGTTCGAATGAGAGGGCAGAGGACACCATGAGATCTGATGTTGATCATAACCAATCTGAGGGCAATGTAGATGTTAGGAAGTCTTCCAGGAATACTGGTATGCCTAAAAGATTTGATGATTTTGTTGTTGAGGGTAGAGTTAAATATGGTATAGAAAAGGTCATTAACTATTCTAACCTGTCATATGAGAATAAATGTTTTGTTGCTTCTTTAAATAAAACTTTAGAACCAACATGTTATAATGAAGCTTCTAGTGATGATAAGTGGGTTGAAGCTATGAACAATGAGATGGAAGCTTTGTATAGGAATAACACTTGGGTCTTGGTTGATCTCCCAAAAGGCAGAAAGCCTATAGGGTGTAAATGGGTGTATAAGATTAAATACAAAGCAAATGGTGAGGTTGAAAGATATAAGGCCAGGTTAGTGGCTAAGGGTTTTAATCAGAGAGAAGGTATTGACTTTGGTGAGACTTTTTCACCAGTTGTCAAAATGGTAACTGTTAGGGTTGTGTTAAAACTTGCTGTGAACAATAATTGGCCACTTTATCAAATGGATATTAATAATGCTTTTTTGTATGGAACATTATGTGAGGATGTTTATATGACACAACCTCAGGGTTATAGTTCAAATGATAATAAGGTGTGCAAATTGATAAAATCTTTATATGGCCTTAAACAAGCCCCAAGGCAGTGGAATGAAAAGTTAACAACTGTGTTAACTTCTATGGGTTTTGTTCAAAGTGTTTGTGATTACTCTTTGTTTGTGATGTCTAAACAGGATGTGTTTGTCATACTGCTTGTGTATGTAGATGATATAGTGATAATAGGAAATGATAAAGTTGAGATTGAAAAGGTTAAAAGAAATTTAAGAGAAAGTTTTCAAATTAAAGATCTTGGGTTACTTAGATATTTTTTAGGAATTGAGGTGTTGTACTCTGATGATTGCATTTGTTTGTCACAGAGAAAATATTGCCTTGAATTGTTGCATGAGTTTGGGTTATTGGGCTGTAAACCAGTTACAACACCAATTGAACAAAGCTTTTTAGTTTCTAGTAAGTGTGATAAAAACACAACTGTTCTAGAAAATGTGAATGGCTTTCAAAGATTGGTGGGTAAACTGTTATATTTGTCTTTAACCAAACCTGATATTAGTTATGCTGTTCAGTTCTTGAGCCAATATATGCATAGTCCTTATCAGTCTCATCTTGACATTGCTTTAAGATTGCTGAGATATTTAAAGCTTTCTCCTGGAAAAGGAATTAGCTTTAATAAGTCCAGTGACTTAAAGGTTTCTGGGTTTGTGGACTCAGACTGGGGTAAGTGTCTTAAGACCAGAAGGTCTGTTACTGGTTATGGTATATTTTTGGGGGGAACACTTGTTTCTTGGAAAAGCAAGAAACAAAGTGTTGTGTCTAGGTCAACTGCGGAAGCTGAGTATAGAGCAATGTGCTCAGCTACCTGTGAGATAATGTGGATTAGAAATGTTTTGTCTGAGTTGAAAATTACTTGTCAATTGCCTGTTAAACTGTACTGTGATAGTAAATCTGCTATTTCAATCTCTCAAAATCCTGTGTTTCATGAAAGAACTAAGCATTTTGAATTGGACTTGCATTTTTTGAGGGGAAAAATAGCAGCAGGAATTATAGATCCTGAAAAAGTAAGTACAGATTTGCAGGTAGCTGATGTTTTTACAAAGGGTTTGAATGCTAAACAACATCAAATTCTTTGTGAAAAACTGGGTCTTTATAACATGTTCGCAACATGAATTATGGGGGCATGTTAAAATAAGTTATTGGCAATATGTTAATTCATGTTGCTACATTGTGAAATCAATATAGTTGTTTGGTCTGTTTTTAACTGTGTAACAACTTTTGTGAAGGTTGTGTGCAGGATATTTTGTTCAAGGGGTGTTAGTGTAACATTTGGTGTTAAAGTGATATGTGGTTAAAACTTGAATGGTTTAGATGAAAGATTGTTTTTTGGCTTAATATATAAGCATGTTCAACAGTTGAGGAGTTCAGTTGTTCCGGAAGCATCTTCTCTCTCTCTCTCATCAGGCGATTAGGGTTTGAGTTTTGTTACAGATCGTTTGTGATTTGTGGTTTATTGTTTGATCTCGTGTGAGATCCTGTTGTATTGTTTTGTATAGATCAACTGATATTCATCAGTTGATCATTTCCTTTCTTGTATTTGTTAAAGATCTCACTATTGGTGAGATCTAGGGTTTCTGGTGGGTATTTTCTGGTTTGGGTAAATAATAAAAGTTTTGTCACCGTTTTGTCGCTATTCCTTTGTTGTTCTTGAGTTTATCTGTTTATCATACCAATTTTACAACTTGAACTTGTTTTAAAACTACTATTAAACTTGGCTATTATTGCATCAAGTCTACTTGGCTATTATTGCATCAAGTCACTATTCATTTGAACTTGTTTTTGTGTAACTTGACTATTAGGGCAAGCGAGGTGGAACAACTTTTGCACGTGATGGAAACTTATAACAAGTGAAACAATACCAAACACCACCGTCAGCATACTTTATTACGCGTGATAGTTATAACGCGTGGAAATTATCATGGCGTGAAGAATGAAGATTGTGAGGGAATGTGAGGGTTTATTGTTGGGTGTTGTGAGTGATAGACATTTCCACTAAAAAACGTTGTGAGTGATGGAATAATGGTTGATGACATGGCGAAACTTAATTGGATGTTGTGAGTGATTGGTGATCACCACCCACCCACCCCATGGTTGATGACATGGCGAAACTTGATTAGCGCGTTTATGTAAAGATGGGAAGGTGAGTGAGGCAAAACGGGTTTTCATTGAAATGGGGGAGAACGGGTGTGATCCGAGTTTGGTAACATACGATGTACTTATTGGAGGGTGAAGACGGTGGTGGCGGCGGCATATGGTGGTGTTGGTGAACACGGTGGTGGTGGCAACATATGGTGGTGGTGAAGACTAATTTGATGAAGCTTTTAAAGAATAAATTACAAGTTTTGTCCTTTAAATAAGTAAAAAGACTAAATTACCCATGTGTTAATAAGATTTAACTGAAAAATTTAACTGGGTTAGGCCTAAAAGACGTAACTTGCAACAAAATTCCCTATAAAGGGCAAAACCTGTCAAAATTCATTGAAAATGACACCGCTTGAAAAAATGGTATATGGGTAAAGGACAAAACTTGTAATTTTTCCTATAAAGAATTGATGACTCCATCTCACATTCAATATTAAGATATAGCTTTGATATAAGAGATGTTGATCTCTTGTGTTAAGTTTTTTTTACAACAACTTTCGTTTAACAGAAAACTAGCAAGCTGCTAGTGAGGCCATACAACAAACACACAACAACACAAAAAAAAAAAATGACATTACATGGCTACATCGAATTTCTTCCATTTATCCCAATCGACTCCAAACGCTTTAGACCGATTAGTAATCCAAAGAAAACTAAGGGTCTTGATATCTCCCACTATATCTTGAATCTTGACTGGAGCATTTGAGACGATGCACCTATTTCTCGTCCTCCAACATGACACGAAGACGATAGCTTGTTACAATCTCCTTCGCTTCTCACTACCTGGCATAAACTCGTGAATCTTGAAAACATCATCATTGGAGAACACGTATATTTGTGGAACCTTGCACCACACACTAACATGATACTAAACTAGTGTGGCGCAAGAAGAGAAAATGTGTTCAGATGACTCCGAATCGCTTCTACACATACAAAACCATAAAGGGCTTTGGATAATATTTCTTATACAAAGTGCATCCATGGACCATGGTCGGCAATCTATCTTGAATCGCTCTCCAACCAAAAATATTTAGCTTAAGAGGAATCCAAGTATTCCCAGGAAAATTAATTGATAACCGAACCGAATCAACCGATAACCAAGATTAACGACGGTAATGGTTAAGGCTATCAGATTAACCGGTTATGATTATGGTTAAAGGTTTCCCACATCCAAATGTTAACTGAACCTAACTGAAAAAAAGTTAAACGTACTTTTGAATATATATACATTTAGAATATACATGTTTAAGGAGTCAAAAAATTTATATACATAAGAAAAACATATAGAAATGGCTTTTAATACAATATAAACAGTTTTAAAAGGTTTAAATTAAGGAAACAAAAATTTTATATACATAAGAAAAACATATACAGAAGGCTTTTAGTACAATATAATTTTAGTTTTAAAAGGTTCAAAAATAATCATTTTATCAGCTTTGACCGTTTTATGCATGTTATATTTTTATATCTTTATTTTATTTATTTATAAATACAATTGTAACTAAGACAATAATAGTCTAATATATTAGTAGTAAACATTAAGTATGATCGCTATAAATTTATTATTCGGTTCAAAATTATGAATCGAAAGTAATATAGAATGGATAGATGATTATACAGAAAAAAAGTAAAAAACGAAAAGAAAAAAGATAAAGAGCATAATGATAAACAATATTTAATTTATAACTTCTTCTATTAATTATACAACCCTTCATGAACCCGAAAAAATTTACACTAATCCGATGACGTCATGAACCCGATAATCATGTTGGACATACAAATCCAAACACAAGACATATATTCACCGGTTGACATAAACACTACACGCTTAACCTAAATTTCTTTTTTACTATTTTTATTTTATTCGCATATTAATACTTCAAATTTACAATTTTATAACATTAATATTAGTGTATTTAAAATTATTTATCTTTTAAGCTTCAAATTATGGTATAAGGTCATCCAATTCAATTTATGAATTAAAATGAGTATAGAAAAAAGATTGAAAATGAGTTAACCATGCCAATTCGTGAATCCATTGGGTTGACATGAATCCACCCCATTTGGTAAATGGGTTTGTGAGTTTCATCTGAAACTAACCAGAACTCATTTATGCTTAATCTAAACACTCGAATTTCATGTAATATTCAAGTCGTGTTTTCATGTTGTATCAAAAACTCACAGCCCTATTTACTAATGATCATTCATGGTCATTTACTTGCACCTACTCATCAGCCATGTAAACCGAGGCAACTTCCAATTACATTTCATTCGTGGGAAACCTTTAAGAACCGAGTGAGATCATAAATAACTCTTGTAAAGAAAAAAAAAACAAGTGTAATCCGGTTTCACCACCATCTTCGGTTCACGGTCCAATCAATATCTAGTCGGTTCACCTGAAACGGTTCAAATGCACAGAACATGGCAAGTTATACGTTTGGTTTTCAATTCAGCCTTCCCGTCTAGTCCGGTTCTGAAAACTTGGTTTACATTAATTATGTCTACACTGATAAATAGATGATCAACCAACACCTTTGCATATTCTCTATATTGACACCAAAACTAACTTTTTTCTTAATATAGGATAATAACATGTTCATCTACTTTTTCTTTAAACTGAACTTTATGATTTCTAACCGAGTTTGCCAATAAGATGGAAATGACAACAAAAATGAAATCTCAGGGACCCAAATACAAAAAGTTTCATTTTCTGATTAAAGTGACACAATCACACAAGTGACATAAACTCAGGGACCATTTTATTAACATGATCAAAACTCTTTCTGAACGTAACAACTAAATTTTACATTTAGTATATTGTATAAAAACAAAACCATATCTAACAATATATCGTTTCATTATATTATTCCACACTGTTTTTTATATAGAGTAAAACATAATATTATTCCATACTGTTTTTTATAGATTAAAACATATAAATGATTAAACTTCAAACACACATAGACTACCAAATGAGTCGTCCGTGGCCCCGTTTCTGCTTCTTCTCCTCTAACCTCTCTTCCCGCAGTGGCTCCTGGTGCTTCTTCGGGGCTTAGTGGGTCTGATATTGATTGCATCTATCCGTGTATAGTTTCGCTTGATCAATTCGAATCCCATTAACACCCTTAGAGCCGAGTTGTCATTGCTTCGCTTGTTCTTGTCGAGGTGCTAGGGGAGTTGGCCATGGCTGGGAACATGGGGCAGCATGACGGTTTTGTCAAGCTGTTCGTCACCAATTTGCCGGACGGGTGTACTCCGTGGGAGCTTAGAAAATGCTTGGAAGTGTTCGGGAATATTGTGGGATCGTATGTCGCAAAAAAGAGGGACAAGAATGGCTGCAGGTTTGGTTTCGTTTCGTTCAAAGGTGTTAGGGATAGGGCTGAACTGCTGAAAAGTCTCGGGGGAACTAAAATGGGTAATTTTAAGCTTAAGATTAACGTGGCCAGGTTCGCGGCGGAGAACTTGGGTGGTCACGTTAATCTGCCGGAGATGAAGAAGAAGGACTTGGGGGCTGGTCAGCAGGCCCCAGGTGGGACTTTCAACCTCAGGGATTCGAGAAGCTATAGAGAGGCGGTGGGGGCTTCCAACTATGCGGCAGGTTCATCTTTTGATCAAGGCGGGTGTCGGGTGGAAGTCACTAAGCTTAAAGAAAAATCTATTGTGATACCGGATAGAACGGGAGCTTTCAACGATTTGGTCGGTATGGCGCTTGTGGGTAGGACGGTGGACCTCGAGACCCTTGTAGATTTCGATAAGCTGTTGAGGATTGCTAAGTTTTCCGCCGCGAATCTTCAATACCTGGGCGGTTTATCGTTACTTATTTCCTTTCATGACGCGGATTCGGCTAAGCTCTTCATGGATGCTAAGGATGTGTGGGGACCGTGGTTTTCCAGGTTGGATTATTGGTCAGGCCAGTCTCTTTCTTTTGAACGTGTTGCATGGTTGAAATTGTGTGGGATCCCCCTTCATCTGCTGGACCCAGACGTGTTAGGGTTGGTTGGAGAGTCTTTTGGGAGGCTACTACATATACCTAAGCTCAGCAAGGTTGACCTGGATCTGTCGACTGTTAGGGTTGGTGTCCTTGTTGGCTTTTCGGGCAGGATTAAAGAGGGGGTGTCATTGAAATGGAAGGATAGAATATACAGAATCTGGGTAGAGGAGGACTCCGATGTTTGGGTCCCAGATTGTTTGGACAGGGATGATGAATCTGTATCGGATGGTGCCCCGTCGCCGGTTGGTTCCCCGGCAGGTGACATGTTCGGATCCGGCACTGGGGAGACGGAGGATCTTCAGTCGTCGGAAATGGGAAAGCCAGTTGAAGAGTCACCGCATGATGACGGTCCGTTTTTTCATTTATTTAATTCTCCTAGAAACGAGGAGAGAGAAAAGGAGTCTTCTGTCGGCTTTGAGGAGGACGAGGATAAGTCTGCTCGAGATGTTGATGGTCGGCTGGGGTCCACGCTGGTGGGACCAGGAGGTAGTGGGGGTTTTAATGTTGGGTTATGTGGTATCAAGAGGCCCAATAGGAGGAAGGTTTTGGGCCAACCCTGTTTGCGAGCCCAGTCCTTACCCAGAAGTAACTCTGTTTCGCCGGGAGTGGGTAGGCCAAAAAAAAGACCTAGGAGTTCCGATGAGGTGGAGGAACCAGGCTTCGGATTCGTGGGGTTTGCTCCATCCCCGCATGTCCCATTGGATTTGAACGTCAATGCCCAGGTTTCGGAGTCTCAGGCGGAGGTCTCGAAGACTGTGGAGGCTCGGATCGACGTCAATCAACATGCTCAGAGGTCTGCTTTGGAGGAAGAAATTGAGGCGACGATCGAGTTAGGTGCTCGTGTAGGGTTGGAAATCGGTGAAAAGTCAGAACAGGTTCGCAATATCCTTGGATCTTCAGGTATTAATGTGGTGGAAATATGAATTTTTTATCGTTTAATTTGCGTGGTCTCGGGGGTTTGGAGAAGCAGAGATGGGTGAAAGAGTTGAAATCAAAAAACGGAATTGGTTTTATGGCATTTCAAGAAACGAAAAAAGAGACTGTTAGAGTAGAGGATGTTATGGGTTTCTGGGGTAACAAGAAGTTTGGTTTTGAGTCGGTTGGTTCGATTGGCCTTTCGGGTGGGTTGGTTTGTATCTGGGATCTGTCTGCTTTCAGGGTATCAAATGTTATTAAAACCAGGAATCTGTTGTGCATTAGTGGGAATCTTGTGGGCAGCGGTCTGGTTCTTAATTTCGTCAACGTATATGCCCCCCAGAGTATTTCGGGCAAACAAGCTTTGTGGGTTGAGATCGGCCAGCTTATTTCTGGTTCTGACGGGTTGTGGGTTGTCACCGGGGATTTCAACGCGGTTCGATGCCGAGAGGAGAAGAGGAACTGTGGCTTCAAACAGACTTGTGCTAATAATTTCAACAGATTTATTTTTGACACAGGGCTTATCGAGTACAACATGCGAGGCAGGAAATTTACATACTCTACGGCCGACGGTAGGAAGCAGAGCAAGCTTGATAGGTTCTTGGTGAACATGGGTTTTTTCAACACCTGGCCCGAAGCAAGTGTGGATGTGGTGCCAACGTTCTTGTCGGACCACAGCCCGATTATCCTAAAGACTTCCTTGGTGAATTTTGGCCCCAAGCCGTTTCGTATTTTTGACTCGTGGTTCGATCGGCATGGATTTCAAGAGACGGTGGTCAAAGCTCTGGGAAAGGACCCGGGGTGTCCTGGGCCTCCGGATGTTCGTCTCATGCGGAAGTTGGGTATTCTGAGAGCCGATCTCAAAATTTGGAGAGACGATATGCTCGCTAAAGGCTCGGAAGCGGTGTCTATGGCTCAATCGGATCTCGAGTCTATTCAGGCTGTGATGGAGGTCAGGGATTTATCGGAAGATGAGGAATGGTCTCTTCTGGAATGCAAAAAGATTCTGAAAGAGGAGGAGGAGCGGAAATCTAGCGATTCCAGACAGAGATCTAGGATAAAATGGGCCAAGGACGGGGATGAAAATTCGAGCTTTTTCCACGCTATGATCAACTGCAGAAAAGCTTCTAACTCTCTGCATGGTTTGGATATCAACGGCTCTTGGGTTTCTAAGCCTTCATTAGTGAAAAAGGAGGTTTTCAGATTTTTCAGGTCTAAGTTTGTCGAAGAGTGTGCGGACCGGCCCCGGCTGGTATGTGCAGACCTTAATTTAGTTCCAGATTCGTTCAGTCCGACGTTGGACGCCCGGTTCAGTCTTGAGGAAATAAAAACAGCCGTCTTCGGGTGCGGTGATGACCGGGCCCCGGGTCCCGATGGGGTTAATTTCCGGTTCGTTAAACGCTTTTGGCATCTGCTCGAATCAGACTTTGTCGATATTATGGATGAGTTCTATGCGTCCGGATCTATCAGTATGGGGTGTGGTTCATCGTTCATCGCTTTGATTCCAAAAGTTATTGATCCGATCGGTCTTAAAGACTTCCGGCCTATTAGCTTGGTGGGCATTATCAACAAAGTTATCTCTAAAATTTTGGCGAACAGACTCAAGCCGGTGCTCAACAAAGTTATCTCGTCTTCTCAGTCGGCCTTCATTAGCGATAGACTGATTCTCGACGGCCCGCTTATTGTTAATGAAGTTTTAAATTGGGCTAAACGATCTAAAAAAAACATATTCTTTCTCAAGATCGATTTTGAGAAGGCGTATGATAATATTAATTGGAATTTCGTTCTCGATATGCTCTCACAGATGGGTTTCTCGGCCAAGTGGCGGTCTTGGGTCAAGGGTGTGCTTTCGTCCGCTAGGGCTTCGGTATTGGTGAACGGAGCTCCCACTTTTGAATTTGAGTGTTTTAAAGGAATGCGTCAAGGTGACCCTCTATCTCCTTTTCTCTTTGTTATAGTGATGGAAGCCCTTTCGAGCATGATTAGGAGGGCTTGTAATTTGGAGATCGTTAAAGGGGTTTCTCTTCCGAATGGGGGCCCAGTCGTTTCTCACTTATTCTATGCGGACGATGCGGTCATTTTGGGAGAGTGGTCCAGGGATAATATTATAAACGTGGTTAGAATTTTGAGATGCTTTCATCTTTGTTCAGGGCTAAAGATTAATCTCGCGAAGTCAAATCTGTATGGGGCCGGTCCTTCTCTCAATGAAGTGGCTGAGTTGGCAGACATTATCGGGTGCAATGCTGATGCTTTCCCGTTCAAGTTCCTAGGGTTGAAAGTGGGGGCCAACATGAATCGCTATGAAAACTGGAGACCGGTTTTTGACGCTATGGAAAAACGGCTTACCTTATGGAAGGCCTCGTTACTTTCTATTGGCGGGAGGGTTACTTTGATTCGTTCGGTCCTCGAAAGTCTTCCTAACTACTACTTCTCATTGTATAGAGCCCCGGTTAAGGTTGTAAAGGATTTGGAAGCGTTGATAAGAAAATTTCTTTGGGGAGGGTCTTCGGATTGTAAAAAGGTTCACTGGGTCGCGTGGGATAGGGTGGCTTCGCCTATTGATTCGGGGGGGCTAGGGCTCCAACATTTAAGAGACGTGAACTTTGCTCTCTTGTCCAAATGGGGGTGGAGATATAAGATTGAGTTCGATAATTTATGGGTGAAGGTTGTGAATGCTATTCATGACGGGGGGTCGGCATGGGACTTCCTTCCTTTGAAAAAATCCATCGGTGGTGTTTGGCACAACATTGTTTCAGCGATTAAGCGGCCGACAGTTGGTAATGTTCCGCTTCGGAACTTTTTTAAAGGCGAGGTTAACAATGGAGTTAGGATCCTCTTTTGGTTGGATCCGTGGTTGTTCGATATTCCATTAAAAGAGAAATTCCCAAATCTTTTTAAGCTCGAAGTGGTGAAAACGTGTAGTGTGCATGATCGTCTTCAAGATGAAGGACTTTGGCTTTGGAGACATGAACCGGAGTCTACCGAGGAACTATCTGAATGGCAGACTCTCGTCGCGGCTTTGGCCTCGGTGTCCTTATCTCCGGGCGTGGATAAATGGCTGTGGCTTGGCAACGGGTCGAAGGTCTTCTCGGTAGGGGCTGTTAAGCAGCTAATCAGTTCCTCGCGGGATTTTAGTAGCCGATACGTGATGAAATGGTGCAAATGGGTCCCCAAAAAGTGTAATATATTCGCTTGGCGTGCAGAAATGAATAGGATTCCTACGGTGGACGCCCTTAACATCAGGGGAGTGACGATTCTCGATGACATGTGTTGCTGCTGCGAGGAGGATGTCGAGTCGGTCTCACATCTGTTTTCAGCCTGCCCGTTCTCATTGGGGGTATGGGAAAAGGTTAGCCTTTGGTGTCGTATTCCGAGGTTTCTCATTTTTTCGTTTAGAGACCTTCTTGAATTGTATAGTGTGGGAGATAGAGATAAGGCGTCTCGTGAGGCTCTGCATGGCGTTGTAATCTCGACATGTTGGGTGTTATGGAAGGCCAGAAATAAGCGGAGATTCAACGGCATTAGAAGTAGCGTAGAGGAGATTTTTAGTGAAGTTAGAGTCGTTAGTTATTTTTGGTTTAAGCATAGAGCGAAGAAAGGGGTTTTTGAATGGGGGGATTGGTGTAAGTTTGTAAATCTGTAATTTTTGTTTGTTTTCCCGTCCCGGTTTTCGGGTTCGGTGGTGTTTAATGAAGTTCTCCTTTCAAAAAAAAAAACATAGACTACCAAACATGCAAACCTGCGTAATCGATACTCCATTTCCTCGCTAAAAAGCACACTGATTAAGAAATTAACACCTTCGATTACCACACCACGTAGGTGACGATGAATGAAGAACCGAGAGAGAGATGATTACTTGTTGTTATAGTATGTGTGTGTGGGGCAGTTGTTAAAGAGACATATGATAGAGCTTGGATGTCTATATTTGCATATTTATATACTTCTTGAATTTTCAAATATCTTTTAGTTTTAAATATTATACACTCTAGTTTGGTAGAACGCAAATTAAGAAAAAAATAGGTTATAAGAAATCAGAAAATATGAATGAGGGGAATTTTAGAAATTGATGGACCGAACTCAGTCGCATATTTTGACTTGGGTGGAAATCAGTGACGTGTTTAGAAGAAAAGTTGTGGGGTAGCGTTGGTTAAAAAAAATGTTCAGTTGTAGCCGAAACGTAAAACAAAGGAAAAAAAAGTATACTAAAATTATAATTCGTCAAAAAGTCGAGGGGTAGCGCGGGCTACCCCTCGGGGCATGCTAGATCTGCCCCTAGTAGAAACTAGAAAGTAAGAACGTGATCAAGCCGGATTTTAGAAACTATTGTTATTTATCAGAGCATCTCCATCTATCACACCACAGACACACACCGGTCTTCTTTACGTCTATCCAAGCAACGCGTAGTCTCTCTTTTCTCCCCTCTCACATTTCTAATCAGACCCGTCCGTTCTAACATGTTCCATCTCTCTCTCCTTGCCATGTTCTCCAAGTCTGTTTTCCTTTCTCCCTCTCTTTCCAATTAGAAGAAAACTATACAATTGTTATATTGTTTATAATTTCTACTAGACATTAGAAGTTTTAAAATTAATACTTTAATCATTTGCATTATGTATATTAGATCCACAAATAATCATGTTTATAGGAAAAAAGATAAAACCATCCAATGTTTAAGTATTTGTATTATATTAAATTATGTAATTAATTCAAAATTTAATACAAAATATTTTTATTCAAATTATATACTAATTTAAGTTTGACGACACAAAACAACCGTACTCAAGACTCTTGAAAATTATACAACGGACTAATAGAAAATGTGAATCCGTATTAGATATCATTGAATGACTTGAATTAACTTAGAGTCTAGACCATCTCCAACGAGGATACGAGCACCTCTTTTTCCCCCTCCAACTCTCCAAGTTGAGTTGCTGCTTGCTCCCACCTCTTTTCATCCTCTCACAATGTTCGTGAATGTCGTCCTTGTAGACAGGCGCACCCTCTTCCTTTTTCATGACTCCTCCACATGAGTTGCCACATCCTCCACGTATGTCCATTGATGCCCACTAGCGACAGGGTTGTGAATGGTCTTATAAAAAGTATCTTTAAACAAATCTTGTATCCTATAAACAACTACAATTTGTATATATGAATCAAAACTCAACTTTTTTTAACAGCAAATGTTATAATCCTTAAATACTCCTATTATCTAGATTTGAACATCAGATCTCTCCTTTAAAAGGCAAATATCTCTATCAAATGTGCTAGCCCGCAATTGCCAAATCAAAACTTAACTAAATGTGAGGTTAAAAAATGTGGTTATGTATAAGAATGGGATGTGTCTTCCATTGCAGCGCAGTGGTTGTACACATCGCGGTGAGGGCTTGGTACGGGGTTTTACCCAGGTTCGAGTCTGAGGGGGGCGCGGTTTTACCTATTCCACGGAGTTTCCACGCATTTGGGGTGTGCTACGCTTTCTAGCGGTGGTCGAGTAGTCGGCCTTTGGACATAGCTCCGAAAGGGTGGGTTTACACGTGAAAAGCAGTTAACCGTTTAAAAAAAAGTATAAGACCATGCGTAGTCGTTTGAGTGAATAATGCCCCACCCTAGGGCGTTTTGCGCCATGTGGTAGTCCAGTCGGCAATGGGGCATTATTGGGCGTTTTTTTACAAAATGGGTGTAGTGGGATTGTGGGGCATTATGTTAAATGACATGTAATATAATTAAATAAAGAGTTAATTACTGTTTTCGTCCTTCTGGTTTGTCAAAAATCACTATTTCAGTCCATTAGTTTAAAAATTGCGATTTCAGTCCCTGTGGTTTCACTTTCGTAACCATTTCAGTCCCTGTGGTTTCACTTTCGTAACCATTTCAATCCATTTATTTTGTTAGTACAAGGACTGAAATGGTTACGAGGTGGACGGAAATGGTTACAAAAGTGAAACCACAGGGACTGAAATCGCAATTTTTAAACTAATGGACTGAAATAGTGATTTTTGACGAAACACAGGGACGAAAACAGTAATTAACTCTTAAATAAAACAAAAAACCATAAAAAATCTTATTGGATAAACACTATGAAGATGAAATGTTATTGGTCAAGCTCTCGCTCCAACCGCGTGATTCAAAACACGCTAAAACACTTTTTTTGAGCAAACACGCCCAGGAGACAGTCGAGGGACGAGATTAGGCGTTATTGGGGCTAAATTTCGTCTAACAATGCGACAAAGAGGAGAAGGTGGGGCGAAGAAGAAAAGTGGGGTTCGGTAAGAACACGAGAGGTCCATGTCCCAATTACAAATGCTAGTGTTTGACATTTTGTTTTCAAGGAGCATCAATCAACTCAATTCAGCTTTTTTCACTTCATTATTTTACGTACTTTCTCACCCCCACCTTTTGACTCCTCCACACTTAAATAATCATATGCTTCTTCCAACAAAAAGTAAATCCTCTACTACTTTCTACTTTAAAATTAATAGATTATGAAATAATACACCAATTGCCAACAGACACGTCACTATAAACACATAAATTGTGGTAAGAGTTAATAGCCAAAATGGTCCCTGAGGTTTGCTCACTTTTGCCATTTTAGTCCAAAATCTAAATCTTTTTAAATCTGGGTCCCTGAGGTTTGTATGTTGTTGTCATTTTAGTCCAAATTTCAAAAAAGTCTAATTTTATCAGAATTTCTTACTGAATTTTGTCTTCTTTCTCATTTCTCATAAATGCAAAATTGTCATTATAGATTATTATAAACTAATTTGTATTATAAAAAAATAAAAAAAAGCCTCAAAGAACTTTAAATTACCCTAATCGATCAAAACCTCTCACCTTCCCCCATCATCTTCTTCCTCAGACCTGATGGGGGAAGAAGATGATGGGGGAAGTTGAGAGGTTTTTGATCGATTAGGATTATTTAAAGTTCCTTGAGGTTTTTTTATTTTTTTAATATAAATTAGTTTATAATAATCTATAATGACAATTTTGTCCTTATGAGAAATGAGGAAGAAGACAAAATTCAGTAAGAAATCCTGACAAAATTAGACTTTTTTGAAATTTGGACTAAAATGGCAACAAAATGCAAACCTCAAGGACCCAGATTTAAAAAAAATTGAATTTTAGACTAAAGTGGTAAAAGTGAACAAACCTCAGAGACCATTTTAGTTTTTTTTTTTTTTTTTTCATAAGTAGAAAGTTCATATTCTTTATATGTTATATTTTTTAATTCTATTATATGCTATTAACTCTTGTGGTAATATTGCGCGAGGGGATGGTTCAAATGAAAACCACTTTTAACGCGAAAACTCGAAAACTAACTAAAAAAAGCCTAAAAAACACACAAAATTTTTTTTTTTTTTTTTCAATTTTTTTAATAAAAATCGCTAGTTTTTATATATAAAAAAAAACTTTTTTTCAAAAAAAAAAAAAAAAAAAAAAAATTTGTGTAGTGCACATGTGTAATAATACACATGTGTAGTACACAGACACATGTGCAGTATTACACATGTGCACTACACAAAAAATTTTTTTTTTTTTTTTTTTTTGAATTTTTTTTTTTTAATAAAAAAACCTGCGAAAATTTGATTGAAAAAAAAAATTTTTATAAAAAAAATTTTTTTGCATGTTTTTTTGGCTTTTTTTAATTAGTTTTCGAGTTTTCGCGTTAACTAGTGGTTTTCATTTGAACCTTCCCCTATTGCGCGATCTTATAGAAATATATTCTAAGAACCAATTAACCAACACATTTTATAAATATAATCATGGTCATCTAACTTTACGAAATCCGTTCAAAACTAGGGTTGGCAATAGATATTTGTATAAGACACGATTGAACATGTTTACTCAAAAAGTACACAATATCATTTTTTACTTTTTTAAAAATAAATAAAATTATGAGGTCTGGATCCATCATTTCATTTTCTTGGTACATAAAACATAAAACTCTGTTATAGACATGAGATATCAAGTAGTTAAAGGAGTTGTATTTATATTTAATACTTGTGTTATATGCGTCGTCAGATACCTGTTAAACCCGACAAGACACGATTTGTTATTCCTATTCAAAATAAATTAACTTTACAAAATAATTCATCCAATAAAACAATGGCATGTGTCTAGCTTTTTAGGTCTTGTGCCACGTTGGTTCAAGAATATATTGATTTTGCGAGTGAAGAGGTATGGTTCCAGTTCCCTGCCTACATGGCAGGGACCATACCACTTTTGAGCACACAAGGCGTCCACATCAGCGAAGCAATCCAGAAGCTTCTAAAAACTTCTGAAAGACTTGCAGCTGGCGCCAAAGATGCTCTATCCGACATAAAGGACAACACGTGTCACCACTCGCAGAACGCCACGTAGGCCTGCGACAAATCAGAGAGCAGGGCTGACAACGCCAGTACGGGGTATCCAGCGTGGGCAAATGCAAGAACGCCACGTGTACCACTACACCTGCCGTGACAGAGCAGACCAAGAGGATATTCCCCTTGGTCGGACAGCTGGCACGCGCCCACAGCTGGCACAGCTGCTCCTCCTTTCTTCACCCTCCGGCTATAAATAGGGCCCTTCATCATTCAGGTTCAGGATCTTTTACTCTCCATACTCACTCTATACACACACTGTTTATTTCTCTCAGAACAGTACTTATTCTCACGTCGGAGCCTGGTTAAGAGGGAAATCCCCCTTCTCCCCCTCTTAACGAGACTGACGATGTTTACTGTTTTGCAGATCTCAAGCCATTGTTACGAGCAAGAAAAGAGGTTGAACCCCACAGACGAAATAACCCCATCAACAAACCTTGTGTTAATCGGTGTTTCATCAGCGAGCAACTAGCAATGTGTATTGTGTACGCAAGAATATGTTAATCTTGTCTTGTGATTAACGTTTTTCAAAAAATGTATGAGAAATAAGAAACTAAAACATTTTAAAAAATATTTAAAAACTTGCCTATTAATATTCATTAATACTTTAAAAAGACAAATCATTTTGAAAATAATAAAATACTTAACTTTTAAAAATATTCCAAATCTTATAATTATTAATACTTAACTTTTAGTATTCATAGTACTTGATTTTTTAACCTTTAATTAAACAAAATGTAGGCACATGTGTTTTGCAATTTTAAGCGTAAATTATTTATTTGAGTTCATGTGGCTTTCTTATTTTATTTACTTAGAAATTACACGTATTCAAAATTATACACTATGCATTCAATTTATAACATTTATGTATAAATACTTATTATTGTTATTACTATATTTTCAAATAATTTAACCATCTGTTAAAATGTTAAATGTAAGATACACAAATAATAACCTAACTTAAAGTTCATTTTTTTAAATACATGTCTTGACGACTATATGTATTAACCGATTACATTATATTTAACCCGTACCAACACATGTTTTTTTTAAAGATATAACTTTTTTTATTTACTTAGTATGTAAAATTATACATTTTCAAAATTATATAGTATGCATTCAATATACAATCTTTATGTACAAATACATATCATTGTTATAACTAAATGTTCAAATAATTTAATTATCTATTATAATTATTCAATTTTCATCATTTATGTACAAATAATATATGGTAGTTATAATTTAATTTTCAAGAGGGTAAGTTGGAGACAGAGAGAAACAGTGGACGCCATTAACCAAGACCCCGTCGGAAGTCTTGGCCACTGAAAAGAAGTAAATAGAGAAAACAGAGAGAAACAGTAAATAGAGAAAACAGAGAGAAACAGTGGACGCCATTAACCAAGACCCCGTCGGAAGTCTTGGCCACTGAAAACCGTCAATTCAAACCACCCCTACAGTTGCGCAACAAAAGGGGTCAAGATCCCAATCTCTACTGTGAATTCCATAAAGATACGGGTCACCTCACCGACGATTGTTTCAGCCTGAAGCAAGAAATTGAAAGAGCCCTAAGGGATGGAAAGCTCACTCACCTGGTCAAAGGCGGAAAGCGCGACTATCGCCAAATCCAAAGAAGAGACGAAGGGCCGGATAAAAAAAAACTCAGGAAGTTGGAGACACACATGGTGCAGGGAGGCCCACGAAGACCTAAGAAAAATTACAACAAGCGTACACAAGATGATTCGTGGCGCGAGAGGCAAGTCATCTTCCCAGTTGTTAGAGGAGGCCCAAGGGAAAAGCGACCAATAGTCATCCCAGGAGTGATTGGTCATTACCAGACAGACTACATCTTCATCGATCCAGGGAGCACTGCGGACATCATTTACGAACAATGCTTCAATCAATTTGACCAGGAGGACAAGGCGCGCTTGGAGCCAGTAGACTACCCACTAACTGGTTTCTGCAACGAAGCCGTCTTTCCCCTGGGACAGATATCATTCCCGGTGTTACTCTCGGACGGGCGAAATTCAAGAACAGAAGAAGTCACTTTCATGGTGCTGCCTGCACACTCACGGCACGACATCCTCCTAGGGAGAGAATCACAGGGAGACTTCAGCATGATTTGCTCTGCACCACACTCGGCCATCGGATTCCCAACGGAAACGGGCATCGCTCTGATATACGCAAGCAAGGAAGTCTTAGCAACAGATGAAATGAGGCCCACAAAAGCAAGTAAACCAGCGCCATGCGCAGAGGCAGAAAAATGGGTGTTGAACAGTGCTCACCCAGAACAAACAGTCACCCTGGGACCAGCGATGTCCGATCTTACACGCGCAGCGCTCAAGAAGTTGTTACATGAGAATATGGACGTGTTCGCCTGGAAACCAGCTGACATGGTTGGTGTTCCACGGCACATTGCCGAGCACCATCTGAATGTCTCAGAAGACGCAAAACCAGTGGTGCACGCCAAACGCCACCTGGGTGATATAAAGCATGACGCCATGAAAGAGCAGGTACTAGAACTACTAAATGCAGGCATCATCAGAGAAGTCAGATACCAAACTTGGGTAGCAAGCCCAGTGATGGTAAAGAAACCAAATGGCAGCTGGAGAATGTGCGTCGACTACAAAGATTTAAACAAGGCATGCCCGCGCGACTGCTACGCCTTACCAGACATAGACGAGAAAATCGATTCTTTGGCAACATTCAGGTGGAAATGCTTTCTTGATTGCTACAAGGGGTATCACCAAGTTCAAATGGCCGTCCAAGACGAAGATAAGACAGCATTCCACACGCCGACGGGGCTGTATTGCTACACCAAAATGCCTTTTAGCCTAAAGAATGCGGGTGCGACGTACCAAAGATTGATGAACGAAACGTTCAGTGATGCCATCGGCAAGTACATAGAAGTGTACATGGATGATCTGGTAATTATGAGCAAGGAAGAGAGCATGATGCTGGCAAATATCCAGAAAACTTTCAACACGCTGCGCAGCGTGAGTATCAAGCTAAACCCAGCGAAATGCTCATTTGGTATGGAGGAAGGAAAGTTCTTAGGCTTCATCGTCACAAAAGATGGCTTTAAGGTGAATCCGGAAAAGGTCCAAGCTATAGAGAGGATGCCCTCACCATCAAACATCAAAGACATGCAAAAGTTAGCAGGACGACTAGCCGCGCTCAATCGTTTCCTAGCTAATCATGCTGCAAAATCCTTTCCGTTCATCAAAACCTTACGCAATTGTATGAAGAAAAGCCAGTTACAGTGGACTCCGGAAGCAGAGAATGCGTTCCGCGAGATGAAAGATTGCCTCATCAAATTACTAACCCTAACCGCACCAAACAAGGGGGAACCTTTGGTACTTTACCTTTCAGCTTCCGACAGGGCAGTTGGAGCTGTGTTGCTTGTCGATCGTCAAGGTGTCCAGACACCTGTTTACTACGTGTCAAGAACCTTGACCGATTCAGAAACCCGATATGCAATCATGGAGAAGTTAGTTCTTGCACTAATCCATGTTTCAAGGCGGCTGCGCAGATACTTCGCCAATCACGTCATCCACGTGCTAACAAACTACAACATCGGCAACATCCTTGCAAGGCCAGAAGTATCAGGAAGATTAGCCAAATTGGCAATAGACTGGGAGGTCACAACGTGGTTTTCAGACCACGACCATCAATCAAAGGCCAAGTCTTGGCAGATTTTATGACAGAAGTTCCAGATGACAAGGAAAGAGAGTGCAAAGCCATGGAAAAGGCTGAGAAAGAGCAAACAGAAAAGCCATGGCTGTTATATACCGATGGAGCATCTAACGAAGATGGAGCAGGCGCAGGGCTAAGGCTGGTAAGCCCCGATAAACACGAGTTCACGTACGCCATACGCCTCGATTTTAAAAGCACGAACAACGAAGCAGAGTACGAAGCTTTCCTGGCTGGCTTACGATTGGCAATCAAAATGGGGGTTCGACACATCGAAGCGCATGTGGACTCCATGCTTGTCGCAGGGCAAATAAACGGCCAATACGAAGCCAAAGGGGACGTTATGGCACTCTATCTCAGTCAAGCAAAAACATTGCTACAAACCTTCTATTCCTATAAGGTGCATCACATAAACAGAAGCGAGAACAAGCCGGCAGACGCGTTGAGTAAGCTCTCATCAACAAGCTTCTAGCACCTAGCAAAGGATGTGCACATAGAGGTTTTGAGCAACCCATCCGTTCCACTCAGAGAAGTAAATGTCATCCAGACAGGAACAACGTCCTGGATGACACCGATAATCATGTACTTGCAGCCGGGGATACTTCCCGAAAACAAAGCCGAGGCGCGAAAGATACAATATAAATCAGAACACTATCAGATGGCAGATGGGATACTGTACCGAAAGTCATATCTCGGCCCGCTGCTGAGATGTGTTGATGCCGATGACGCAAATTACCTAATCCGGGAAGTGCATGAAGGAATTTGTGGTATTCATGCCGGGCCTCGAATGGTGGTGGCAAAAGTGATGAATGCCGGATACTACTGGCCCGGGATGCATCTCGATGCCGTGAAAGAATTAAGGAAGTGCAGTGGCTGCCAGAGACATGCGCCAAAGACCATGCGCCCCAAAAATGAACTAGTACCAGTCACCACCGCATGGCCTTTTCAACAATGGGGCATAGACATGGTAGGTCCTTTCCCAGAAGCACCAGGGGCAGTCAAATTCATAATAGTCGCAGTCGACTATTTCACGAAATGGGTGGAGGCGAAAGCACTTGCATCCACTACATCGGCAGTCGTCAAACGATTCATATGGGAGCAAATCATATGCCACTTTGGCCTACCTCTCAGAATCATCACCGATAACGGAACTAACTTTGCAGCAGAAGACCTCGAACGATGGTTCAAATAACTACACATCGAGCATACCTTCTCTTCGGTTGCGCACCCGAAAGGGAATGGTCAAGTAGAGGCAGTCAACAAAATTATCGTTGATGGTATCAAGGCAAGGCTAGGCGAAAAGAGTAGAGGATGGGTAGACGAACTGCCCAGCATACTATGGGCCTATAGGACAATGCCGAAGACAAGCAACGGCGAGACACCATTCAACCTGGTCTACGGGTCCGAGGCAGTCATCCCAGCAGAAATCGGGCTACCATCTCCGCGAATGCTCTCAATGAACCTAATCAACAATGAAGAAGAAAGGAGGATCGACCTAGACCTCCTAGAAGAACGGAGAGAGATGGCAGCAATCAACGAGGCCAAATACAAAACAAAGCTCGAAAAATACTACAACTCCAGAGTCCGAGTGTGCACTTTTAACCCGGGAGAATATGTCCTAAGGGACAATGAAGCGTCCAACGCAGAAAAGCCCGGAAAACTGGCGCCCAAATGGGAAGGCCCATACGTAATCGATGCAGTACTCGGCAAAGGAGCTTACAAACTGTGCACCATCAACGACAAAGAGGTTCCACGAACCTGGAACGCTCAACAACTCCGAAAGTGCTACATGTAAAACAGCTATGTAATCGTAAAGGGCGTACTGCCAACACATTTACTATAATACAAGAAGTGTTTGGCTACCTTTTATTTCATGCAAATTTCTTGTCACAACTGCATTTATTACTTTGGGCGTACACGAAAACATCAATGGCTCGACCATAGGAAACGTTGTAGACCTCCAAGGCTCGTCACAACCAAGTGCACAGCCGGGTCAGAAACACAACCAAAGCCTACGAAACGCCAAAAAAAACTTCGTGCCCACTCAAACACGAAAAAGTCGATAACAAGGTAGCTAAACATTGTAATGCTCCCAAGGCTGAACACAGCTGAGCTCACACAATAACCTGCAACTCGATCACTTCGTAAGTCACACGCAAACGCGCGCATTCAAACAACAGAATAAAATGTTGTACAAACACATCACCTGCCAGCGCCATAATTCATTCGTGACACCTAATCAAAGTAATTAAACATGCACATATTATGACGATAACAAAATTCGCATAAACACAAACAAGCGATAAAATATGCATCAACAAAGAAAACCAAGTGCACATATCCACAAAAGGTAAATAAATTGTCCAAAACAGTCAACATTACAGACCCGTCCAAGGCCATACACGGCACACAGGCCGGAATTCATCGATCAAGTTTGACTAGTGCTAGCACCTCCTGCCGCGTCGGCATCATCCCCAAGAGCTTTCTTCAGAAGAGCAACCCCATCTGGTTTCCGAGACAACTTCTGCGCCGCCCGGACGACACCAAAGTCAAGGGTTGAAAACGCCTTGCGCTTAGCAGCGTAAGCACCGTCACAATCCTCCTTATACAACTCAAAATGGAAGTCTTTCTCTTTGCTGACAGCTGCAGCCTTGCCTTCAGCATATCCAAACTTACGACCGCTATTATAACCCGCTTGGCCCAATTCAAACATATACGTGGCAAGCTCAGTCGAGTTTACAATACGGTCAGCAAGCTGCACAAAACAAGGCAACCAAATAAAAAATCACAAAAATAAAAGAACACGAAAGAGCAAAAGAAATTAACAAGGGTACACCACGAGAAAGCAACCATCGGGTGTCGGCAGATGTTTCCTCAGCAAGGAGTTCTGCTGCTTGGCTTTCAGCGGTCTTTTCAGCAAGAAGGCGTTGTGCAGCCTCACACTCAGCCACCTTCTGCTGGACAAGAACCTCTAACTTGTCAATCCGATCGACATACTCTTTCTCTTTTTTTTCGGACGCAACCCGCGCCCGCTGCGCCTCTTCAGCAAGTTCTGTTTTTTCACCGGATAACCGCACGATCGCATCACGCTGAGATTGCATCTCAACATTCGTGCGCGCGCACGCAGCTTCCCAATCCTTCTGTTTCTGATCATTCAACAGTTTTTGCTCTTCAAGCTTCTTTTCTGCATCAGCAACCCTCCACTGCAAGCCCTTCTTCTCTGCATTAAATCTCTCCCTCTCTTCAGCAAACAACTTCTTTGACTCCTCAAACTCGAGAGTCTCTTCTCCCATTGACCGCCACTCACGAAGAATCTCCTGAGAAGTGGCAAAGAAATTAACCCCGGCACGAACATGGTCGTCCAACAAGGCAAATCGGTTGCGGTTTTTCTGGAACATCCTCTCAGCCGGGGGAAGAGACATAGCAAAAAATTCATGGCAGTTGTTCACATCATCCATCCTGGAACCCTGAGTAAGGTTCCAGCGAGGGGCGTGTGGTAGGTCGTCACAAGCAGGATTGCCCCAAGAATCAGCAGGGTTATGCTCAAATTGCGGGCTGCGCACAACCCCAGAAGTACCTCCACCTCCACCGGGAGGACGCTTAGTGTAAATGGTTTGGTGAGGAGTAGTTTCACTAGATTCACCCTCCACCTCAACACCCTTACCCTTAACAGCCCCAGCATCACCACCAACAACCCCAGCATCACCACCGCCTTCACCCACATCTTCAGCAACCCTTTCTCCACCCTTTTCACCTGTCCCAGCATCATCACGAGGAGGGGTCAAATCAACTGTCCTCGACGGTGGGGAAGTGGGCGGTGTGATCTGAGAAATATCAACCATACGAGGTTTCTTGCCAAACTTGGCCGCTGTCATAAAACAGGAGTTAAAAACAACTCGAAGAAAACGAAAAAACAATACGCGATTAAAGGCCAATTACCAGTAGGAGGGGCAGATGCAGCATATAGCTCCTCCAAAAGATTCCCGCGTCCTCCACTAAAAACACCAAAATCAATCTCAGATTCAGAAGGTGCTGGGGGGGACCTCTTTATGAAGTTTCGCTTTTTTAGCAGCAAAAAGAGCAGCAGACTGCTTATCAAGCCTGCGCTTGTGATCCTCGATGGCTTTTTTCCTCATGTGCTCAGTCAGAGTAGCACTATCATCAGGATCTGATTCTCGACTCCTCTCACCAGCCCCTAGGCCAGACAACGTGTCAGAAACTATCACATAATCTAGACAAGGAAGAGTAGAGGGTTGCTTACGAGAAGAACCAGCAGCTTTACCCTCAGCTTTCCCCTCTCTCTTCCCAGACTTATCAGTTCTCGCTTTTTTCCTCGACTCCAATTGAGCAGAAGAGTCAACAGGCACCTCTACATCATCATCACCGACAACCTCGTGCACGGGTTCAGCAACATCACCCTGCGCGGTACCTGCACGCGCGCAACGAGAGGTTAGATCTTCAAAGTTTTGGTCAGAACTTCCACTTGAAAGGACAATAACATCCTCTCGACCCGAGTCGACAGAGTCATTCAAAACATCGTCACCTAGAACCTCGCTAGCATATCTACTAAAGCTCTCATCAGTTGGATGCAAAAAACGACCCCGGATCTGGTCTAACCACGTCGGGTTCCCTTCCGCTTGGATAGCTTCAACCATGGCACCCGCCGCCTTAGGGTTCAGGACATTCAACAAGCTGTAACCAACTGCAAAAAGGCAAGAAGATAAGAAAACATAACAAACATAAAGTAGAATGATTCAGCGGTAACTTATGAAAGAAATATACATTTGCCCTGATAACTGTACACGGGTTGACCCAATGGATTCTTGGGCACCCACAACAAACTCATCCCAGCACCAACCAGGGCCATCTCCTCCAGTTGAGAAATAGCAGTCGCCTTCTGGGTTATCCTCTTGTACCAATCCTGGGCAGCATAGTCCTCCATAACGTCTACCCTCGGAACTCCTTGACTCACCTGCCGGTAAGGCATCTCTATCGGGATTACATCACGACGGATGTAGAAAAATTTCTGTTTCCAATCATGAAGACTCTTTAAGGGCACAGAACACACCGGAGCAACACCTGATCGTGCTTGAAACGAATAGAAACCACTAGCATACGTCACACTATAAAATACATTGAACATCTGAAATGTAGGCTCAATACGATAAGCCCTACAGACATACTCAAAGTGAGTAATCCGTGGAAGCCCAATAGCATTAAGCTGTGAAATATGAAGCCCATACCCCCTCAACACAGCAGCGGTGAACTTTGTAATAGGTAATCCTTCCCGGAAAAACGTAGCATACAACGTAATATGACCCGGAGGGGCGTCCAAGGCAGTAGAACCAACAGGAGGATACTGGGCTCCCCACTCGGGACGGAAACCCATACCCCCAACAAGATTATTGAACTCCTCCTCTTTCCAACTAATGACCGCCTGGTCAGGACCGGGAGGAGCCCTCCCCTTATATTTTCTTTTCCGTTGGGTAGGATTCGTACTAGACATGGTGCAAATACAAAGAAGAATGAAGGAAGAACTCAAAGAAAGCTATCGAAAACAACGGAGAATGAAGGGGGAAGATAGAAGGAAAGAACACTTGAAATTTGAAAAAGTGAAGATGAATAGGTAACCGCCTCCTATTTATACCCATCGCATTTAATGCGATGGGTAGTGGACCGTCAGAATGCAGAAAAAGGAGCCAATCATGGAATGACACGTCAGAAGAGAGAGAAGACGTCGGCTCTTTTTTCGGAAAACATGGGGAACAGAAACGGCTGACGTGACAGAAAGTAACTACAAAAGCAACTGTTCATCTCCGATAAGACAGGGACGTCAGATAGTCACATCAAACACTTCCCCATGCCCACCAAACTTCCATCAGAAGGAAACAACAAAGGAGCCAAAACCCATGCGCCATGCGTCCATTTGGTTTACTTTTCACAAAGGGCCAAAACCCATGCGCCATGCGTCCATTTGGCTCAACTTTTTACAAAGGGCCAAGACCCACGCGCCGTGCATCCACTTGGCTCAATTTTTTACAAGGGGCCAAGACCCACGCGCCGTGCGTACACTTGGCTCAATTTTAACAAGGTGCCAAGACCCACGCGCCGTGCGTCCACTTGGCTCAGTTTTAACAAAGTGCCAAGACCCACGCGCCGTGCGTCCACTTGGCTCATTTTTTTACAAAAGGCCAAGACCCATGCGCCATGCATCTACTTGGCTCATTTTTTATAGAGGGCCAAAAAACCCACGCGCGGCGCGTCCGTTTGGTTCAAATCTTTCTTCCAAACCACCAAACTCCACGCGCCGCAAAAACCCACTACTCTCATAAGTCCAGAATCCCTCCTAGACGATTAACTCAACTAGAAGGCACACTGGACTGGGGGGACTTGAAGAGATATGGTCCCAATTCCCTGCCTACATGGCAGGGACCACACCACTTTTGAGCACACAAGGCGTCCACATCAGCGAAGCAATCCAGAAGCTTCTAGAAACTTCTGTAAGACTTGCAGCTATCCGACATAAAGGACAACACGTGTCACCACTCGCAGAACGCCACGTAGGCCTGCGACAAATCAGGGAGCAGGGCTGACAACGCCAGTACGAGGTATCCAGCGTGGGCAAATGTAAGAACGCCACGTGTACCACTACACCTGCCGTGACAGAGCAGACCAAGTGTAACACCCCGAGAATATAAAACTTTATGTTAAGATTATAAATTATAAATAAACGGAAATTTACTAACTAGAAACTTCTAACCTAGTTAGTTAATAGTCTAGAAATATCACATGAAGGGTTAAAACCTACTAAATAGTGTGTAGAATAAAGTAGAGGGGCCTGAATTGTCAAGAAACAAAACTAGGTTACAATTAGTAACCATACACTCCAAAATTTGGAGTGTTGGTCGACCAGACAAGCAGCAGGGGCGACACCCCCATTCCAAAACCCTAAAACTCACAAAACAATCAAATTGAAGGCTCAAATCTCTTCAAAAACGAAATCTAAACATAGATTAGTGATCCTCATCGCGAGAGGATTCCAAGGAAAAGATACCGGGACGTCGAGCGGACAAGCCGGTGGTGATTCTCGTTTGAAGGGCGTGCACTAAGGTAATTAGGTGGTCATGGAAGGCGATCAAGCGACAAGATGATGAACCGAACACTCCATTTCGAAGCTTCCGCTATGTTTGAACTTGTTAATCAGTGTTTCTTTTGTTGTAAACAACTTCTTAAACAACATATTACGTTCTACTTTTGTCTTAGTAGGCTAAAGGTGTAATAGTTTTGAAACTTATGTAATCTAACGTCTTTTGGGTATAAAATAGTAATTAAATTCTAGTATAAATATAAGGGTGTAACAAGTTGGTAATCAGAGCCCCGGGTTGTTAATAAGTGTTCGGTTCAAGCTTGATCGACCATCCGGTAAGAACTAATTTCAGTTAATAAATTTTATATTACGTAAAGAATGAGAAATGAACAAATATGCATGAAAAGAGCAAGTAAGCTCAATCAACAGCAAGAACGATCAAATCAAGTTGTGAACTTGATTGAATCAACAGCAAGAACGATCAAATCAAGTTGTGAACTTGATTGAATCAACAGCAAGAACGATCAAATCAAGTTGTGAACTTGATTGAATCAA
The DNA here is from genome assembly GCF_002127325.2 of Helianthus annuus. Taxonomy (NCBI): domain Eukaryota; kingdom Viridiplantae; phylum Streptophyta; class Magnoliopsida; order Asterales; family Asteraceae; genus Helianthus; species Helianthus annuus. Next base: position 1,760,436 of record NC_035433.2, read on the forward strand.
CAGCAAGAACGATCAAATCAAGTTGTGAACTTGATTGAATCAATAGCAAGAACGATCAAATCAAGTTGTGAACTTGATTGAATCAAAAGCAAGAACGACTAAATCAAGTTATGAACTTGATAGAATCAAACAAGAACAGCATGTGTTATAAATGGAATGTTTTAACAACTTGTGTAAACATTTCAGAAACGAAGATGGCTGATAAAGGTAATGATGATGCGGTGCCAAGAGTCACCGAACAAGTCAGGGAGGCGATTGCCGAAGAGGTTGGAAAGGCAATCGAAAACAGTCTGACAGGCTTCATTGATAGAATTCAAAACACAGTTCTATCAATGGTAGAAGATAGAATCAAGAAATTAGAAGACGACTCAAAACTTGAAAAGGAAAAACATGGAGGACGGAAACCTTGTTCATACAAGGAATTCATGGCTTGTAAACCACCGATATACAATGGGGAGGTTGACCCAATAGTGTGCCAAAGATGGCTAAGTGATATCGAAGGGGTATTCGAGAGAACCCATTGTGATGTAAATGACTATGTAGCCTATGGTACGGGTCAACTAAGAAATCAAGCAAAAGATTGGTGGGATAACAAGAAGAGAGAGATCGGTATTGAAGCTGTTAAGGTCATGACTTGGGATGAATTCAAGACGCCATTTCTGAAGCATCATAGCCCCAAAGCGGTTATGAATAAAATCAAGCAAGAATTCATGCAGCTCAGGCACAAAAACGAGACCAGAGACAAGATCACGGCAACGTTTATGGATAAAATGAAGTTTTGTGATGATCTTGTGACAAACGAAGAACAAAGGATATACTACTATCATAACATGTTGAATGCCGAGTATAGGGAGTTTATCACCCCTTCCAAATACGAGACCCTTACCGAGATTATAAATGCTGCTCGGGAGAGGGAAATAGAGCTGAAAAAGAGTATCGAAAGGGGTGAACGGAGAGCACCTGATGTAAATCCCAGCCCTACTAAAAAGGCACGAACAAGTGAGAGCTCAAGGAAATCTGATACGAAAGGCGGGTCACCGAGTTGCAAAATTTGCGGGAAGGGCCATAGAGGCGAATGTCATTACAAGGATAAGCCTTGTCCTATATGCAAGAAAACGGGACATATAGCCTTATCATGACCGGAGAAGGAAACAGTTTGTTACAATTGTTATCGAACGGGTCATAAGAAATCTGAATGCCCGGAATTGGTTGAAAAGAAGAGTGGGCAGGAACAGAAGGGTGAAGCCCCTAAAGCAAAGGCAAGATCTTTTCAACTAACCGTCGCAGAAGCAAAGATTGAACCTGACGTGGTCTCAGGTATATTTATTGTAAACTCGATTCCTGCACGTGTGTTATTTGATACGGGTGCGAATAAATCCTTTGTTTCATATGGATTTATTCGACATCCTTCATTTATTCTAACTAAATTACCTGTGCCCTTAGAAGTAGAGATAGGTAATAATAAAAGTTTTATTGTTTGCGATGTATTTGAAAATTGCAAACTGAGCATTGACGATGAAGAATATTTGATAAATCTAATCCCGATGTCGATGGGAGAATTTCAAGTCGTTGTTGGGATGGATTGGCTATCTCGACACCATGCAAAGGTCGTGTGTTTCCATAAAGAGATAAAACTGACATCTCCGAGCGGGAAACACGTCACCATTTATGGTGAGAAAGGAGGCAATCCCATTGTATGCTCAATGTTGAAAGCACACAAGCTAATGAAGCAAGGATGCAAAGCATTTATGATATACGCAAATGAACCCGAAAAAGAATCACGAAAGATTGGGGATGTACCGGTAGTACGAGATTATGAAGATGTTTTTCCGGAAGATTTGCCGGGGATACCGCCCGAACGGGAAGTAGAGTTCGGGATCGAATTGATTCCGGGCGCGAAACCCGTAGCAAAAGCCCCGTACCGACTTGCGCCGTCAGAATTGCAAGAATTGATGTCCCAAATCCAAGACCTGCTTGACAAGGGATTCATAAGGCCGAGTGTGTCTCCTTGGGGCGCACCGGTATTATTCGTGAGAAAGAAAGACGGGAGTATGCGCATTTGTATCGATTACCGGGAGTTGAACAAACTCACGGTAAAGAATCGATACCCGCTCCCGAGGATAGACGATTTATTCGACCAGCTACAAGGTGCGAACTGGTTTTCCAAAATTGACCTTAGATCAGTGTATCACCAATTAAGGGTCAAAGAAGAAGATGTGCCGAAGACGGCTTTCCGCACGAGATACGGACATTACGAATTCCTTGTGATGTCATTCGGGCTAACAAACGCACCCGCGGCTTTCATGGACCTCATGAACCGGGTTTGCAAACCAATGCTGGATAAGTCGGTCATCGTGTTTATCGATGATATATTGGTATATTCAAAAAGTGAAGCTGAACACGCACATCACCTACAAGAAGTGTTAGAAGCCCTTAGACGAGAGAAGCTATACGCAAAATTCTCTAAATGTGCCTTTTGGTTACGAGAGGTACAATTTCTTGGCCACATTATAAGTGCCGACGGAGTACTGGTGGATCCGTCAAAGATTGAGGTGGTGGCAAAGTGGAATTCCCCAAGGAACCCTTCTGAAATTAGAAGCTTTTTGGGACTTGCGGGATATTATAGGAGATTTATTCAAGATTTCTCCAAGATTGCGTCACCACTAACCAAGCTGACCCGAAAGACAGAAAGATTCATCTGGGGCGTTGAACAAGAGAAAGCGTTTCAAACGCTAAAAGAAAAATTAACTCAAGCTCCGGTACTAACACTACCGGACGGAGTTGAAGACATGGAGGTTTATTCGGATGCTTCACTATCGGGACTCGGATGTGTATTGATGCAACGGGGCAAGGTGATAGCCTATGCCTCGAGGCAATTAAAGATACACGAACGGAAATATCCTACGCACGATCTCGAGTTGGCGGCGGTAGTGTTTGCATTAAAAATATGAAGGCACTACTTGTACGGAGTAAAGTGCACCATATTCACCGACCACAAGAGTTTGAAATACTTCTTCGATCAGAAGGAGTTAAATATGCGACAAAGGCGGTGGCTGGAAACGGTGAAGGATTACGATTGTGAAATACGTTATCACCCAGGAAAGGCTAATGTAGTGGCCGATGCGCTGAGCCGCAAAATGGATTATACCCCAATACGGGTACGATCAATGCAACTGGTTGTGACTTCAAGCTTGCTAGAACGAATTCGAGAAGCACAAGATGAAGCTGTAAAGGCAGAAAACTGGAAAAAAAAGAAAGAATTATCGGCCAAGTTAAAGACCTAGAGGTAGGCAGTCACGGCCTGAAGACTCGTTTTAATAGAATCTGGGTCCCTAACACATGTGGGGTTAAAAAGCTTCTACTTGATGAAGCTCATAAATCCCGTTATTCCATTCACCCGGGAGCGACCAAGATGTATCATGATTTGAAGCAAAACTATTGGTGGCCCGGAATGAAGCGGGACACCGTGAAATACGTGGAAAAGTGTTTGACGTGCCTACAAGTCAAGGCGGAACACCAAAAACCATATGGTAAACTCCAACCGTTAGAAATTCCGGTTTGGAAATGGGAGCAAATTACGATGGACCTATTGACCAAACTGCCTAAAACAAGTCGTGGTTTTGATGCTATTTGGGTAGTCGTGGATAGGTTAACTAAAAGCGCTCACTTTATTCCCATTCGTGAGACTTATACATCAGAGAAAATGTCGGAGGTTTACACCAATGAAATCATAGCAAGGCATGGGGTACCGATCTCCATTGTGTCAGACAGAGATACCCGGTTTACTTCGAAATTCTGGCGTGAATTCCAAGAGCAGATGGGAACTAAATTGTTCCTTAGCACTGCTTACCATCCACAAACGGATGGGCAGAGCGAAAGAACAATACAAACATTGGGAGATATGCTACGGGCTTGCATTATTGACTTTGGGGGTAGTTGGGATGTTCATCTACCCTTGGTCGAATTTGCATATAACAATAGCTATCACGCGAGCATTAAAATGGCCCCGTATGAGCTATCATATGGCAGAAAGTGTCGGACTCCAGTATGTTGGGGAGAAGTGGGTCCGCGAGGGCTAGCACCAACTGATATAATCCGAGCTACAAATGCAAAAATCGACATAGTTCGGGCACACTTGAAAGCGGCTCAAGACCGGCAAAAGGCATACGCAGATAAAAGAAATAGACCGATTGAGTTTCAGGTTGGCGATATGGTCATGCTAAAGGTTTCCCCATGGAAGGGTATCATTAGATTCAGAAAAAGGGGAAAATTAAGCCCGATATTTATTGGGCCATTTAAAATCACTGAACGGGTTGGTAAAGTGGCTTATCGACTTGAATTACCCGAAGAATTGAGTGGAATTCATAGCACATTCCACGTATCACATCTTCGAAAATGTTTGGCCGACGAAACTGCTCATATCCACTACGACGACATCGAGGTGGATAACAGCCTCAACTATGCGGTAAAACCAATTTCGATTTTAGATCGTAAGGAGAAAAGTTTGAGGAACAAGATAATAAGCCAAGTCAAAGTCAAATGGGAGCACCGAAAAGGGTCAGACACTACATGGGAGTCCGAGGAAGAAATGCGGCGACTCCACCCTACATTATTTGGTATGTAATTCGGTTTCGGGGACGAAACCCTTCTTAAGGGGGGTGGACTTGTAACACCCCGAGAATATAAAACTTTATGTTAAGATTATAAATTATAAATAAACGGAAATTTACTAACTAGAAACTTCTAACCTAGTTAGTTAATAGTCTAGAAATATCACATGAAGGGTTAAAACCTACTAAATAGTGTGTAGAATAAAGTAGAGGGGCCTGAATTGTCAAAAAACAAAACTAGGTTACAATTAGTAACCAAACACTCCAAAATTTGGAGTGTTGGTCGACCAGACAAGCAGCAGGGGCGACACCCCCATTCCAAAACCCTAAAACTCACAAAACAATCAAATTGAAGGCTCAAATCTCTTCAAAAACGAAATCTAAACATAGATTAGTGATCCTCATCGCGAGAGGATTCCAAGGAAAAGATACCGGGACGTCGAGCGGACAAGCCGGTGGTGATTCTCGTTTGAAGGGCGTGCACTAAGGTAATTAGGTGGTCATGGAAGGCGATCAAGCGACAAGATGATGAACCGAACACTCCACTTCGAAGCTTCCGCTATGTTTGAACTTGTTAATCAGTGTTTCTTTTGTTGTAAACAACTTCTTAAACAACATATTACGTTCTACTTTTGTCTTAGTAGGCTAAAGGTGTAATAGTTTTGAAACTTATGTAATCTAACGTCTTTTGGGTATAAAATAGTAATTAAATTCTAGTATAAATATAAGGGTGTAACACCAAGAGGATATTCCCCTTGGTCGGACAGCTGGCACGCGCCCACAGCTGGCACAGCTGCTCCTCCTTTCTTCACCCTCCGGCTATAAATAGGACCCTTCATCATTCAGGTTCAGGATCTTTTACTCTCCATACTCACTCTATACACACACTGTTTATTTCTCTCAGAAAAGTACTTATTCTCACGCCGGAGCCTGGTTAAGAGGGAAATCCCCATTCTCCCCCTCTTAACGAGACTGACGATGTTTACTGTTTTGCAGATCTCAAGCCATTGTTACGAGCAAGAAAAGAGATTGAACCCCACAGACGAAATAACCCCATCGATAAACCTTGTGTTAATCGGTGTTTCATCAGCGAGCAACTAGCAATGTGTATTGTGTACGCAAGAATATGTTAATCTTGTCTTGTGATTAACGTTTTTCAAAAAATGTATGAGAAATAAGAAACTAAAACATTTTAAAAAATATTTAAAAACTTACCTATTAATATTCATTAATACTTTAAAAGACAAATCATTTTGAAAATAATAAAATACTTAACTTTTAAAAATATTCCAAATCTTATAATTATTAATACTTAACTTTTAGTATTCATAGTACTTGATTTTTTAACCTTTAATTAAACAAAATGTAGGCACATGTGTTTTGCAATTTTAAGCGTAAATTATTTATTTGAGTTCATGTGGCTTTCTTATTTTATTTACTTAGAAATTACACGTATTCAAAATTATACACTATGCATTCAATTTATAACATTTATGTATAAATACTTATTATTGTTATTACTATATTTTCAAATAATTTAACCATCTGTTAAAATGTTAAATATAAGATACACAAATAATAACCTAACTTAAAGTTCATTTTTTTAAATACATGTCTTGACGACTATATGTGTTAACCGATTACATTACATTTAACCCGTGCCAACACATGTTTTTTTTAAAGATATAACTTTTTTTATTTACTTAGTATGTAAAATTATACATTTTCAAAATTATATAGTATGCATTCAATATACAATCTTTATGTACAAATACATATCATTGTTATAACTAAATGTTCAAATAATTTAATTATCTATTATAATTATTCAATTTTCATCATTTATGTACAAATAATATATGGTAGTTATAATTTAATTTTCAAGAGGGTAAGTTCAACATATGTTCAATCTAGTATCGCAGGTGTCATCTTTTATATAATGGAAGTCATGCGTTAGCTATGTAAGTCATCTAAAATTTGGGTTTACCGTCTCTTTCTTATATTAAATAATCGATGTCACGCGTCAACTTCTAATGAACTATAGATTTTAATAACTATATGACATGTTATTTTAAATTAATATTTAAAAAGAAACATCTATCTAACCTGTATAATACACATGTCTCTAATCTAGTTATTATATATAACAATTCTTGAAGTGTAACATACAATATATATTTTGTCTTTTAGTAAGGTTGTTTTTTTGTTTGTGTTTTCGTCCTCCTTAGGCCATGGGGTATGGGGTTTGGGTTGGGGCGTGGGTTGGGGAAAAACGTCCAAGGCACCACCCCGGGTGGGCTTGGGTTGGGGGCGTAACCCTTGGGGCTTGGGTTTCAAGCCGGGCGTGGGGCGGGGGAGCAAGGTGACATGGCGGTTTGTGAATGGGCCATTCAAACTAGCCGTTGGGCTAGCCGTTGGGGGCTACTTAAAAAAAAAAATCTTTTTTCCTTTATAAATACTTACCACATTTAACATTTTTCTCACACAAAATCAAACACATAAAACACAATCTTGTCATGAGTTCTTTAAGTTATAGTGAATCGTCATCATCATCTGACGATGGTGCGGAAATATTTCTACAAACGATCGCGGCGGTGGTGAAAGCTATCGTGGAAGACGAAGACGATGAGGAAGAGACTCAACAACCTAAACGGAGGAGAAGGTACATCGCTCGTGAACGACACACCGCTAACGATTTGTTGGTAAGCGATTACTTCTCAGCGGAACCTAAGTATGATGAAAAAATGTTTAGGCGTCGTTTTCGTATGAGTAGAAACTTATTTTCAAGAATATCTAGAGATCTTGAGGAGAAATATGTTTATTTCCAACAAAAACCCGATGTAACCGGGCAATTAGGATTTAGTACGTGGCAAAAGGTCACGACCGCACTTAGGCAGTTAGCGTACGGCAATAGTTCGGACATTATGGATGACTATTTAAAAATGTCTGCACGTGTAGCTAGAGAAACTCTTCACAACTTTTGTTCGTGTATTCTAGAACTTTATTGGAAAAGATATTTGAGAAAGCCCTCCTTCAGTGACATGTAACAAATATTGGAACATCACGCAGATTATCATGGGCTACCCGGGATGCTAGGTAGTTTAGATTGTATGAAATGGCCTTGGGAACTTTGTCCTACCCAATGGCAAGGCGCTCACACTAGTGGATTTCACGGGGTGCCAGCCATCATGCTTGAAGTGGTTGCGTCCCAAGATCTTTGGATATGGCATGCGTTTTTCGGTATGCCAGGTTCACATAATGATATTACCATCATAAACCACTCGCCTCTTTTCAATGATCGGGTAAATGGTAGAGGACCCAAAGGAACTTTCTTTATAAACGGGGTTGAGTACGTGTACGGGTACTACCTAGTTGATGGGATTTACCCAGAGTGGGGGGTTTTCGTAAAATCGTTCACAAGGCACGGTACCTCAGATCCAAAGAGATTAAAGTTTAACAGGGTCCAGATGGCTGCACGTAAAGACGTCGAGCGAGCATTCGGTGTTTTGAAGAAAAGGTGGCGAATATTGGCAATGCCTTGTCGACTATGGGACAAGGATTAAATTGGAAACGTGATGTACACATGTATTATTCTTCACAACATGATTTTGGAGGATGAAGGTAGAGCGGTCGTCACCTACTATGATGATGATGACCCCCAACCAGGTAACGTAACAGACGAAGATAAAGCGGCAAATCAATTTTTAATAAAGTTAAGGGATATACATCAAAACCTTCGAGCTGATTTGGTGGAACATGTTTCAACGATTCCTGGGTTCGAAACCGACGAAGACGACGAAGAATGATAGGTTTTTATTTTGATAATTATTTTGTATGTTTTTTTAATAATTATGTTGTATGTTTAGTAGTTTTTGGTTATAAATAAATATATATATATATATATATATATATATATATATATATATATATAAAGCTGATGTGGCTTGGCCACGCCAGCCAAGCCACGCCCACCATACCACCTTCAAAAGTGGGTTGAACCCTTGAGTTTTGAAAGTCCACGTGTCAACCAATGTCCAACCCAAGCCCCACCATACCCCATGGTCTTAACTCTCAGATTGACGCTTACACTTTTTTTTACTTTTTAAAAGATATGTAGAATGTTATTTTAATCTTCCTAAGTTTCTAAAGTTTCAAGGATATAATTTATTAACTTATAAAATACTATTTTCATACATGCTTATTTTAGTATTTGTCGATATAGATTCAAGTTGATTTACGTTGTAACGTATTTTTTTTTGGGAAATGGATTAGGTCAAATATAATACGTTTTCGTGCTTATTTTTCTATCTACGTTTCAGTTAATCTACGTTTTGATGTAAATTTTGTTCCGAAACGAGTTGGGTGAAATGTAATACTTTTTCATTTGACGATATAAATTCGAGTTATTTTACGTTCCAACGTCACCACAACGCGCGACGAGTACACTTACTAGTTTAAAACAATAGATGATATATATAAGGCAAATTGGATTTAAATAATCCCAACTTTCTTAATTTGCTCGATAATAATCCCAACTCAGTTATTTGCCAATAATAATCCGAACTGATCCACTTTTGGCCGATAATAGTCCGCCGTTAAAAATAGCTTAAGTTTTTTTCCGAATTACAAACCGATGTTTTAGGGATTTTGATCAGAATGAGGATACGAGTCGATTTATGTAAAACTTACCTCGAAACGGTGCTCCAAACGACTTGATTTTTGTTAATTTAAAGTTTAAACACACGAATTCAAACACCGTTATTGTCGTTTGAGGCAGTATTTCTAGGTAAATTTTATATCAATCAACTCGTATTCTCGTTCTAAACAAAAGCCCTAAAATATCGGTTTGTAATTCGAAAAAAAAAACTTAACTTGGTTAAGTTATTTTTAACGTAGACTATTATCGGCCAAAAGTGGACGGGTTCGAATTATTATCGACAAATAACTGAGTTGAGATTATTATCGGGTAAATTAGAAAAATTAGAATTATTTAAATCCAATTTAAATGTCGTTTGGTCTAACGTTCCTTACCCGAATAAGGCTTTGCTTCTTCAAATAGCATGGGATCAAATTCTCTGATTTTAAAAACAATGGCTTTTTTTTGAAAAACAATGTGTAATTTAAAAAAAGGTGATATATGTATAAAGCTATAAATGTGAAAACTATTATTACATAAAGTAAAATCAGCTTTCTTAGAGAAATTATTGAGGAAGAAATGGTTAAAGTTCTGGAAGAAAGCGTACACGAATTTTAGAGTTTAGTGTGCAGAGGGGGGGCTTTGCTGTGCTGGCGTGAAAAGTTAAACGTCTTTTTGTTTTTGTTGCCAGTCCTGCCTAGTCATGTCACAATCTCACTTCCTTTTTTATTTCCTTCCTACAGATTTTATGAAAATATTTATTAAGAACTGGATTCTTTAGTTAAGAGTTATTTATACATGTGGTTATCATGCTACAATTTAATATTAAAATTAAACTTTTGGTTTCAATTGTTCACTCGTATCATAGCATTATCCTTTGTTGGTCCTCACTTCATCTCTCCATGTTTTTAATGATTTAAACATGAAGTTTAATGAAACAAGAAAAATCATATCTCACGAGAAAAAAATCAGTTTTTTCAGGAACTTTGTTATTGAGTTTTTGGTTGAAAGTGTCATCAAATCTACGACAAAGCTTTTGGACAGTCTCGCAAAAGGTGATGTCGTAGAGTTGGGCATAGTTATAGGGAAATGATTTAACACGTATCAAATGTTATCATCTAAGGGTGTCATTTTCCTTGCGTAATAGGGGCCACTATGGCAGGTATGCGTCAAATTTGAATGATTTTTATGTGGGTCCGACTACTGCTCATATGATCTCCATGACTTAAAGTGGTTATACAATCCATCGACCGCACCGTTGCACCACCTCTGGCCACCGAGAACATATGCTAGTGGATTTTGTACACTACCATGACGAAGGAGAAGGAGCCGATGAAGAAGACAAAGAAGAGGAATTTCAATAAGGTAAAATTGTAATTTCATAAAACTTAACATAAGTTTTAATGTCGGTTAATGCCAAGAACCATTGTGTATCCATGAAAATTTGTCTCATATAAAATAAGTTTTAAGTAGAAAAATGTAAGACTGTATAACATGTACATAAATATTCCACACATGATATAAAAAATAATTATGTAACCGAATGATTCACTCTCTTTCTCTATCTTATTACATCTAATGTAAGTTGTTCAAAAATTGTTGATAAACGACCGAGACGCTCAAACTTAAGCAAGTTGGCCGATTTTAGATCTATACGATTTAATTTACAGTTCGATTTTACTGGTTTGATATTTTAACAGTATGAGCTATAGTTTGAAACGTAAAACCAGATGTGTAAACTAAACTAACCTTTAACCCTTCTATTTATTAAGTCTTTTTTGTTTCCCGATAAAATATATTTTTTTTTGAAACGAGAACTTCATTAACAACCCCGAACCCGAAAACCGGGCCGGAAACAAAACGAACTTACATATTCACAAATCTACACCAATCCCTCCAATCCAGAGATCCTTTCCTAGCTCTATGTTTATACCAAAAGAAACTAACGACTCTAATTTCACAAAAAATTTCATCGACACTACTCTTTTTACCATTAAACCTCTGATCGTTCCTTGCCTTCCACAGAACCCAACACGCGGTAAGAATGATGCCGTGGACCGCTTCCCTCTCCGTCTTACCTTTGTCTCCAAGATTGTGGATCTCTAGCAGATCTCTAAACGAGAAAACGAAAAAATTCTGAATCTTGCACCAGAAACTAATTTTCTCCCAAACGCCCAAAGCCATCGGGCAAGCTGTGAAAATGTGAGTCACCGAGTCTAAACCTTCGCAACAGAGATTACACATATCATCAATGACAGTCACACCCCTTCTGGCAAGGGCATCGACCGTTGGCACCCTATTTAACTCCGCCCGCCAAGCAAGCAAGTTGCACTTTTTAGGAACCCATTTGCACTGATCCATAACGTATCGGCTGCTGAAATCGTGTCTGGACGCCAAAAGGAGCTTCACAGCCGCAACCGAGAATTCACTAGACCCGCACCCCCTCCACCTCCACCTGTCCGGGCCTTCAGATAAGAGAACCGAAGCCACTGCAGCTTGTAAATCATGTAATTCTGCTAACTCATCATCCGTCGCCGGGTCATGTTTCCACAGCCACACCCCATTATCTTCAAGCCGGTCCCGCACACTGCAGATTTTAACCACCTCGAGCTGAAAAAGAGCGGGATATTTTTCCTTTAACGGGATGTCGAACAGCCAAGGATCGAGCCAGAATAAAATCGCGTCCCCATTACCGATCTCTCCTCTGAACATACTTCGGATAAGAACCCCGTCGCATATAGGCCGGTTAACGACCGACGCTAAACTGCTCCAAACCCCGCCTAAAGCCTTCTTCGCCGGGAGAAAATTCCAATCATTAGAACCAACATGAAAAGCGTTTATAACGTTCACCCACAAGCTGTCGAGATCGTTTTTATACCTCCATCCCCATTTGGATAACAAGGCTAAATTAACATCTTTAAGATTTTGCAACCCCAAACCTCCTGACTTAACTGGCGAGGCAACCCTCTCCCAAGCCACCCAATGGATTTTATTTACCTCCGAAGCACCCCCCCATAAAAATTTTCTAATTAAACTCTCCAAATCCTTCAACACCTTGGCCGGGGCACGGTAAAGAGAAAAAAAATAGGTCGGAAGACTTTCTAGGACAGAACGAATCAGGGTAACCCTTCCTCCGAGCGAGAGAGTAGAAGCTTTCCATAGCGAGAGGCGTTTCTCAAACACGTCAAACACGGGTCTCCAGTTAGAGATACGGTTCATGTTGGCCCCGACAGGAAGGCCCAAAAACTTGAACGGAAAGGCATCCGCTTTACACCCAACCAGCTCAGCCATATCTTCCACCTCAGCCGGCTGCACTCCCACCCCAAAAAGGTTAGATTTACCCAGATTTATTTTGAGACCCGAACACACGTGGAAACATCTCAAAATTCTCACCACATTTTTTAGGTTCTCCCTACTCCACTCCCCCATGATAATTGCGTCGTCCGCATAGAATAAATGCGAGATGGTAGAACCTCCATTAGGAAGAATGACCCCCTTGATAATCTCCAAACCACATGCTTTGTTTATCATGCAGGAAAGAGCTTCCATCGCAATGATGAACAGAAAAGGAGAAATGGGATCTCCTTGACGCATACCCTTATTACACTTGAATTCAAAGGTGGGAGAGCCGTTGATCAGAACCGAAGCCCTAGCCGACGACAAGACACCCTTAATCCAAGAGCACCATTTGCCCGAAAAGCCCATTTGACCGAGAATGTCCAACACAAAATTCCAATTAATGTTGTCGTAGGCCTTTTCAAAGTCAATCTTCAGCATAAAAAACCTTTTCTTCGTTTTTTTGGCCCAGTTTAGAATTTCGTTCACAATGAGGGGGCCGTCCAGAATATAACGCCCGCTGATGAAAGCCGATTGGCTCGGCGAAATTAAACGGTTCAGCACGCTTTTGAGCCTATTTGCCAAAATCTTGGATATAACCTTATTAATAATTCCCACCAAGCTAATTGGCCGGAAGTCATTCAGCCCAACCGGATCTATCACCTTAGGAATTAAGGTAATAAACGTAGAACCGCAGCCCATGCTAATCGACCCGCTCGAGTAGAACCCAGCCATAATATCTGCAAAATCATTTTCAAGCAAATCCCAGAAACGTTTAACAAACCGAAAATTAATACCGTCGGGACCCGGGGCCCTATCATCACCACAAGCGAAAACAGCAGCTTTGATTTCCTCCCTAGAGAAGCGGGAGTCCAGAGATAAAGACTCCGAATCCGACAGCCTTTTAACATTGGAGCAAACAAGCCGGGGCCGAGCATCACATTCTTCAACGAACTTATTCTTAAAGAACCTCATCACCTCCTTCTTAATTAGGGACGGCTTGGAAACCCAATTACCATCAACCTCCAAACCATGAATCGAGTTAGATGCTTTCCTACAATTCACCATGGCGTGGAAGTACTTGGAATTTTCGTCGCCATGTTTAGCCCATTTTATTCTTGACCTCTGTTTAATATCGCTACTCTTCCGCTGTTCCTCCTCGAATAACACCTTCTTGCTTTCCAACAAAATCCACTCTTCGTCCTCATTAATAGCCCTTTCTTCCATGACAGCCTGAACCAAATCAAGATCCTCCAAAGCCGCACTAACCTCCTCCGAGTTCCTTTTCAACATCTCGTCCCTCCAAACCTTAAGCTCAGCCCTAAGAACGGTTAACTTTTTTAGCAGCCTAGAGTCCGGCGGGCCACTCCACCCCGAGTCCGGGGCCGAACCCAGCACTTTGAACACAGCCTCTTTAAAACCTGGCAGGTCAAACCAGGAGTCGAAGACCCGAAAGGGCTTAGGCCCAAAGTTCACGGCTACCGTCTTCAAAATAATCGGACAATGATCCGACAAGAAAGTCGGAACGGCTTCGACACAAGCGTCAGGCCACTCATTGAAGAAATCAGCGTTGACAAGGAATCTATCTAACTTGCTTAATTTCCTACCGTCGGACGAAGAATACGTAAACTTCCGGCCGCTCAACTTATACTCGATTAAGCCGACCTCAAAGATAAAACTGTTGAAATTAGAGGCACAAGACAGCTTAAAGCCACAATTCTTCTTCTCTTCACGGAACCGAACCGCATTGAAGTCCCCCATCACAACCCAAAACCCATCGAGAGACGCTACCAACAAAGCTAACTCGTCCCAGAGAAGCTTTTTAGCCGGAACACTCTGAGGGGCATACACATTTAGAAGATTGATGACCGACCCACTACCTGCCATCTTCCCCCTTATTAACAGAAAGTTTCTACTCTTGTTGACACTAGACATTTGAAACCTGGACAAGTCCCACATACACACCAACCCGCCTGACAAGCCAACCGAGCCAACACTTTCAAGGCCAAAATTCTTATTGCCCCAAAACCCAGCAACGTCTTCTACCGAAACCAACTCCCTCTTAGACTCTTGAAAGGCCATAAAACAAATCCCGTGTTTTGATTTCAAATCCCTAACCCACCTCTGTTTCTCCGCCCCCCCAAACCTCGAGCATTGAAAGATAAAATATTCATGGATCCACCTCATTAATACCTGTAATTCCAAAAAGCCTGCTGATTTGGTCTGTCTTAATACCGAAATCGACCCCCACCTGCGCTCCGACGTTGATCGTAGCTTCAAGTTCACCTTCTGAATCACCGCCATGGTTCCGACCTGCATTAGCCGAGTCTGGAACGCCGTCCCCAGATGGCTGATCCGCCTCCACCGCCGACTCCGGGGATCGAGCCGAAGTATTGAGGTCCATCTTAGGATTATCAGTAAAACCCACAAAGCCAAAGCCAGGATCGGCATCCTCAAATGAATTCCTGGACCTTTTGTTGGGCCTCAACACAGGTTGGGCCCCAACCGAGATTCCTTTGGAAGGCAGGTGGGCTTTCCTGGACTTTAGACCCACAGCCGACCTCCTTTTGGGCCTACCACATTTTTCACCTGACCCACTTTTGAAACTGGTAACCACCTCGGGCCCCACCTCCTTGGAACCAGGAACATTCCTAACCGACAAAAGAGCCTCTTCATCTCCCCCCCTGACATCATTTCCGCCGCCCGTTTCTCTTTCCACGTGCATGGGGGTTGGCACTGCATGGGGAAAAACAGCATTAACTCGTTGAGGCTCCATAGCTCCCCCTTCGAGACCCGCCGACTGAGACCCTCCGACTGTCCGATCAACCAGACCCGGCGAGCTGACGACCGGTGGTGACACGTCCGACGTCCCATCTTCCGACTTCTTCTCATTGGCTGATCCCAAGCAATCCGGGACCCAAGGTTTGGAGTCCTCTTCAACCCAAATCCTGAATGACCTGTTTTTCCATCTTAATGACACCCCTTCACTAATGATCTTGAAGTTTTCTTAATCGTTTAGAAAGTCTTAATGAAACTAATGATCTTGAAGTTTTCTAGAAAGTATAGGTCCAAACTTGGAAAAAAAAAAAGAGTAAACTGCCATTTTGGTTCCTGAGGTTTGGGTAATTTTGCCACTTTAGTCCAAATTTCAAACCTTTTGCATCTGGGTCCCTGTGGTTTCAGTTTTGTTGCCATTTCGATCCAAAAATAAATCAGCTCATATTCCACAAATTTAATTATGATATTTTTTTCATTTTCCTCATGGGTAAATTAGTCATTACCATTTTATTATAACCTATTATTAATTAAAATAAATAAACTAAATAACACCTCCATCACCAAACACCATCCTCATCTTCCATCTTCACCTCTGAATCAACAACCCTAATAATATCAGCTTTGCCACATCACCCTAGCTGAACCACTGCCGCTCGCCTCACTCGTCACCCCTTCACCCATCGTTTGCCACCATCTCCATTCGGGAACCACCACACACCACAAACCCTCGCCGCACACCTCTGAAACACTTCACCACCGTCGTTCATCGTCTCCCTCAGGTATGTTCTTCTCTTGTTCTCTCCTCTCTACAACGATCTATACCGATTGAAACCCACCACTACTGTCCATCGTTATAATTCCCCTTCGCCCGATTTCAACAGCCATTGAAACCCTTTCAAGCGTTTGAATCAGATTTGTGAAATTGCAGATCCGTTGGAAAAGAGGATGGGGTTAAAACGCTGCAGCCGATGGAGTTTTTGAAGGATTCATGTTGCTGGGTTTGGTTCAGGTCAACATTGAAAATAAAAAGTGTCATCTTTTTTTTTTTTTACTCCTTTTGAGTCAAACATGTACTGGTTTATCGGGGTCATTAGGAGCTTTGGTTTGGGATGGGGGTTATAAAAGGTCAGAGCCCAGAGGATGCATGTTATCAGGTTAATGAAGTTATTACAGATTCAAAGTCAATGAGTTTGATTACAATTAGAAGTTGGATGCTGCTGAATAAAACTCGGATGAGGCAATGGGAGTCCAAAGCTTTGAAATTGGTCAATGTTTCTACAGCAGGAATCCAGGTCGAAGATCATGATTATGGAAATGCTTTGAATTTGATCATGAATTTGGGAAGTCAAACTCAATTTTGCAGGATTGATATGGATGTAAGCTGGGTCAAAATAGAAAATCATCACTTTTATGGGTTCTGGTATAATAGTGTTCTGATTGCTATTGAGAATCAAATGCAATATCATGGGAGTATGATGTCTTTGGTTTTGGTCAATAATACTATAATGGGGGTCAAAATTAAAAGTTATCAACTTGAAGAATTTGTAATGACCAAATTATCCCTGAGGAAAAGGACAAAACATCAGGATTTAATTTCAGGAATTTGAGCTGATTTCACTTTTGGACCAAAATGGCAACAAAACTGAAACCACAGGACCCAGATGAAAAAGGTTTGAGATTTGGACTAAAGTGGCAAAATTGCCCAAATCTCAGGGACCAAAATGGCAGTTTACTCAAAAAAAAAAAAAACTTAAGGGTGTGTTTGGTTTGCTGAAAGTTTTGGAATTAGAATTGAATTTGCATAGAAATTTGAAATTGAAGGAATTAGATGATTTAAACATTCTAACATGAATTGTAATTTGTTGGAATTGACATCTTAATTCTATTCTTTATGTGTTTGGTTGGCAAATGTATTGAAATTTATCACCTCGGCTCTCATCCTCCACCCTGCTGCCAACCCGACCCGAGTATTGATCTGGTCACGGACCGCCACCCCCACCCCACCCCCAGCCACTGCCACCTCTGACCCGACCACACGCAATTACCTTGACCCAACTGCCCGCCTCGACCACGGCCGCTCTGCCTCAACATGACCCAACCGTTTGCCTTGACCACGGTCGCCCCAATCCGAACCTTCGACCCCGACCCCGACCCTACACCAATAACCAATTACCCGACCCAGACCAAACCTGGCCTACTGATTCAACCCCGACTCGACCCGGATCGCTGACCCATCCAACACTGCTGACCGACCTGTCGTCCCAGACTCGCACCGCCTTCCTAAACCGACCTTGGACTGCGGAACCGTCCTCGGTCCATAGATTCAAACCGACTCGCTCCGCTGAACCAACCCAACCCGCGCTACCACCCAACACAGTGGCGGAACTAGAAGGAAAATTAAGGAGTATCCTTATTTTTTTTACCTTGGGCCGCCCTTGAAAATTCAAGATACCGGTGCGGCTAGTAAAAATGGGCCCTTATTACTTTTTTAACCTAGGCCCGTCCGTGAGAGATCGACAACCTTTAGAAGACCTGGGTGGCTTGTAAAAATGAGCTTTAATATATACAATTATTAGGAAACAAACCCGTGTATTACAAGCGTCGAATAAAAAAATTTAAAAGTTAGTAATAAAATTTAGAAATTATAATATAATATTATGAGATAAGATATAATTAAAATTACATACTGACTAGGTATAGATAGGTGTGTTATAAAACTATTTTTAAAGTAAAATTGTTAACCAAATTAAGTTTACTCTCTGATAAAATGGGAGAATGAAAACTAATTAATTATAGGATCCAAATATAAATTTATTTTTATATTCTAGAACATACGTTGATTATCATTTTTTATTAATGGGTGTATCAAACACACACGAGAACGTTGTCAAATTTTTTTATAAAACATTAAATGTTATTTAGAAGTTTTATAGATAATATTTTGCTTGTAATAAAAATGTCTTTTAACAACAAAAAAGACCGAAAATTATTAATAAAGTAAATATAATACTTAATAAAATGATAAACAAAAAAAGTAAAAAAACAAACGGATAACTTACAGTAATAAAATAAAAAGTTAATAGTTAATATGCATTAACATTTTTGAACGGAAAAAAAGTTAAATTGTAAGAATATTTTAAATTGACTCAACACTTTGCAGGCTTTACTTTTGAGTTTTCCAATACTAAATATTATTATAATAAGTTACAACTTTATCTTCTTCATATTATAACTTCATCTTCTTCATAGTTTATACACTGCAACTTCAACTTTCCATCGGAGATTTCGTTTCCGTTGACCGGAAATTATTGTCTCATTTCAGTTCATCTACATTTAGGGGTATCCTAATATTTGTTTAAGGGTATCCCGATACATATAAACGAAAATTTTAAAAATAAATTGTACTTCGTCAAGAAAGTTGAGGGGTGTCCCGGGCAAACCCTAACTGCCACATAGGTCCGCCCCTGACCCAACATGTCGGCGACAATGGTTACCGGTCAAGGGTCCAATAACTTGAATTCCTTCACATTTTAGAGGGATACTGAATTCTTTAATTAAAAGGGAATTTGGAGGAATTAGAGTCAAATTCTAATTTTTTTGCTAACCAAACACATCAACAAAGATTCCAGCTCCAATAAATTATGTGAAACGAACATCTTAAGAGTTGGAATTCATATATCAACTGCATTGGATTCTGACAAACCAAACGCAACTAAGAGAATGCATTCGGAAAGTAACCGTGGGAAGATGTATTTTTTAACAGCTAGAGGTGGGTAGATGGGGGAAATGGATCATTGATCTATTGCAAATCAAAATTCTCTTACACATTTTTTTAACTATTAATAATTAATAAACTATATATGATTATGAAATGAAGTGAAATAATAAACTAATTCAATCTGTAAGTAAAATTATGTAAGAGTTTGTGACCCGACTTAGTTGATTTTTTATTCGTTTAACAATATACTAGTTTAGCACATTTAAATAAATTATTACTAGCTTTTCGTTTTTAACCCCAGGTCATCTGTTCAACGCAAGTTGTGTTTTATTTGATCTCATTAGTTACAAGACAAGACTTTGGATAGGGCCTAGTAAAAAAACTCAAAAGGAAAATTATTAATTACTCTTCTACAAGTTTTCATATGAGGCCATGCCTACAAATTTTCTCAAGTCGGTGCACCAAGGTGCGGTTAAATGAAGAGCGGCACAGACGATAATTCTTACTTCATGTTGGTGTATTTCACGAGTCATAAATCAAGCCATCTTCATAACAGGAAATTTTCTATTGCTAGGTTGATGTAGGAGATAAAAAAAATACAAGTTTCATACGGGTTAAACATAAGGCAATGTTTTTTTTTTTTTAATTTTATCTGTTAAGAAAAAGGACAGGCCTACAAAGTTGGAAGAAAAGAGAAGATTGTTAATGATGGAAGTAAGTAAGCCCAGTTAAGTACAGAGCAGGCCTGCTAGTGCGAACATCTGGCCTTATTTCCCACGCCTATAGAAAGGCGAATAATAATTAGATACCTTATAACGGTTTGGGTTTTTTTTTTTTTTTTTTTTTTTTTTTTTTTTTTTTTAAGTCAAAACACAAATATGATAGCCATTGAAGGGATGTGGTAATAGATCGTGATTGACATAAAATTTGATATTTTTTTAAATAAACTCGTATTTAATACATGGTCTTATATCCGTCAGGTTCATTATAAAATCTTTCAACTTGAGCCGTCATTATCGTTCTTATTTCTCATCTGTGTGTTGCCAGCGAATCGCTGACCATTACGACTTACCGTGATTTAAGTTCATATTTTTAGATGCATGTTCTTTTTTTTTGAAATTATACAAATTTAAAGGCCCCCACTTTGTATTTCGTTTAGGGCCTCCAAAAACATTGAAACGGCTTTAACAAAGCAGCCCGATAAATAATGAGCAAACATGATTTGACATTAATGAAGATGAAGGAAGCACCATCATTTTGATTTTAACAAGCAGGACTAACCTTTAGGGTATACGGGGCGCATTCGGGGAGGCAGTCGGTGAACCATTTCCCCGATCGGGAACACCGCCGCCATCCCCGCGGGGTCCCGAATCGGGGAAGGAAATGGGTGTGGGCTTACCGCTGAGAAATGGCACGATGATCGAGATTTGACCGTTACAAACGGTCGAAATTTAAAAAAAAAAAAATCAATTTTTTTTTAAAACAATATATATACTAACCAATCTTGATCCATTTTTTACCACATTCACAACAAACCAACACCAAAACTCTAAAACTTTTATATCTTTTAAACACAAAATGGATTCCAAGTTCCCGTTTCTTTCTCCCATACCCGACTTTCCCGACGATGACGATACCGGGTCAAGCGATAGTAGCTTAGTTTTCTTCCAAAATCTCATCCAACAAGCGGAGCTACTAGACACGGCATCGTCTAGTAAAAAAAAATATGTCCGTCGGGATCGTGTGGGGGGCCACGAGACACTCATGGCCGATTATTTCGATGAAAATCCAAAATTTAGTGAAGATACTTTTCGTCACAGGTTTCGTATGTCCAAGTCGTTGTTCCTAAAAATTGTTAGTGACGTGGAAGCGTATGACGAGTGGTTTCAAGAAGGCTTAGACGGGAGAATGAAGAAAAGCTTTACACCGTTGCAAAAGGTTACTTCGGCAATTAAACAACTTGCAACCGGTAACCCACCAGACGAGGGGGACGAGTATTTAAATATGTCTGAAAGGACCTCTCGTGAGTGCCTTGAATATTTCTGCGAGACGGTTTGTAAAAGGTATGGCGGTGAATTTATTTTTTTTTTTCTAGTTCGAATGTTTTTTTTTTTAATTTAATGAAATGTCTTTTTTTTTTAATTTAATGAAATGTCTTTTTTTTTAATTTAATGAAATGTCTTTTATTTAATTTAAGGTATGGCGGTGAATTCCTACGTAGACCAACGAGCCACGACATCGCGCTATTGTATCAGGCTCATGAGGATAGGCATCACCTACCTGGTATGTTAGGGAGTCTGGATTGTACACACTTCGTCTGGAGAATGTGCCCCACAGAATTGCGTGGACAATACATGAGAGGCGATCATCAATACCCGACGATTATGTTAGAAGCGGTAGCATCTCAAGATTTGTGGATTTGGCATGCTTTTTGTGGGCCAGCGGGTTCACAAAACGATATCAACGTGCTGCAACAATCTCCGTTATTTCTTGCTCAACGAAATGGAACGGCGCCAAATTGTCCATTTCAAGTGAACAACCATTTATACAAACGCGGGTATTATCTTACTGATGGGATCTACCCTACCTGGTCCGTGTTTGTGAAGTCTTTTCCATATCCACACGACCCGAACGAAAAAAAATTCAAGAGGCAACACGAGGCCGCAAGAAAAGATGTGGAACGGGCGTTTGGTGTGTTAAAGTCGAAGTGGGGAATACTAAATCGTCCAATGCGTTCGAAAACGGTGAAAAAAATAAGGTCCATCGTGTATACGTGCCTTATTTTACACAACATGATTATAAAAGACGACGGAAGGGCGATAGCACCGGTTCATATTCAAGATCCTCCAGTCGAACCCGTCTTCGATGAGACAGCCTATACGGAGCTCATTGACGAAGACACGCATTGGAGGCTAAAACACGATCTCGTTGAGCATCTCGGAAGTTTAGATTTGCCTCACCTTGAAGTTGATTCGGACGAGGAGTAGTTTGTTTTTATATTTTTTAGGTTGAATGTATTTTTTTTTTCTAGTTCGAATGTTTTTTTTTTAATTTAATGAAATGTCTTTTATTTAATTTTTATTTTTACTAATCTTTTTTTAATTTATAAAAGATGCATTCTTTTAGAAAAAAAAAAAAAAAAAAAAAAAAAACAACTCACCTAATAGGTGAGTGCCGCCATCAAAACAAGGTATTAGGGGAGTGTATTAGGGGAGTTGACGTGGCTTGATCTGATTGGCCATGTGTAAGAAGGGGGACTCACCTATTAGGTGAGCACCCCTTACACCCTTAGCATCAACTTTTTGACAATAGTCCACCGAAGAACATTTTTCATTGAGCATTTAGGGTGAGAGGGGCACTCCCCTCTTAGGGGAGTCCCCTCTCTTACGTACACCCAATCAGGTTATGTCACGTCAACTCCCCTCTTAAACTCCCTCACACCTCAATTTGATGGCGGCACTCTCCTCTTAAGTGACTTGTTTTTTTATTAAAAAAAAAGAAAATAATTGATTGGTTGAAAATGAGGGTGGCCCCACCATCTCATCTCTCCTTCTTCGGTGAAACCTCCCCGATCCCCCTCCCCGCAACCCCTCCCCGCACCGATGGCGGCAGTGTTCCCGAACGGTGAATTGGGTCACCGATCCCCCTCCCTGAGAGTGCCCCGTATACCCTTACAAACCTAGTAAGACTTTTCCTCCCAATTTTAAGGCGTTATAAATGAAGTTTCTAGAAATACTAGCTAGTTCAACACACTTGTGTAACAGATTGATCTTGTTTTCTAGCTAGTAAATAAGTGCCTAAATCTAAAGAATTTGCATTAAAATCTGATACAAATATGGTGTAATATGCATCAAAACCTATGTTTTTGCAACGGATCAAGGATATAGAGTGGATTAGTTAAAATTCACTTGAAGTCTTGAACCTCAATAAATGGATTTTGTCATTTTTTCCCTCAAGCTCTTTACATGTACTATTTTTATCAACGCCTTAATAAGAAAAACTAGGGTTAAGACCCGCCCGCGTTGCGGCGCGGGTACATCGTAAACACTGAATGGATTAGTCCAAACGTTATATGATGCATTGACCATATGAAAACACACATTTCAATGTATCCAGTTGAACTCAATGTAACCTGTAAAACCATTGAGATTTGATCAAAAGTAAAGTAAATCAAATTCATATCGAACAATCATAACATATTATATGTGACCAAACTCAGACATAGAAAACATAACGGGATATGCACATGTAATCGAAAGGGATTAATTAGAGCTTTCGAAAAAATGGAGAAAAAGAAACCATACTTTGACTCCACTCGGTTCGAAACAAACTTTACGAAACATACATAAAATAATGATGAAAACATATTATATTTGACCTGAGTTATTTCCCAAAAAAATTTACGTGGAAACGTAGAACAACTTGAATTTATACCAAAACATACATAAAAATATGCACGTAAAAATGGTTTCTTTAAACGAAAATGTATTATATTTGACCTGACTCGTCTATAAAAAAAGTTTACGTCTGAATGTAGAACAAATCATATTTATACATACCTCGTACATAAAATATGCACGTAAAAAATAGTTTTTAAGTAAAGGAAGTATAGGGGTAAACTGAAACAAAATATTAGTAAAAAATTTAATAAGTTAAATAAAACCGTCCCAAGTAGCACCAATGCCACAACGACATCGACTCTCAACATCGTAAAAATAAAATAGATAAAATGGTAAAAACTACACTGAATGAAAAGCAGACTAAAATCGTTGAACCACGCACACCTATTACAGTGTGTTAATTCGAAGAAATTAACCAGAAACGTAAAACGCAGAAAATAATAACTCAGTCGATCTAGGACCCGCCCGTTACGGCGAAATTTTCAAAAGGGAAAAAACGGACGCATTGCGACGGGTTTGTCAAATATGAAAAAATAGAGCAAAAAACGTTGAACCTCACATGCACGCTACGACATGTTAACTCACAAAATTTAGAACGAAACGTAAAACGAAAAACTTGCGAACGATAAAAAGTATGGGGGACGAAAGTTGTAAATAATAAAGTGTTTGTGTGAAATTATAAAAGATGGAAAACTTTGGGTTAAATGTAAAAAAAATTAGAAGGGGTTAAAATACAAAGTATGAAATATTTGGGTTAAATGTGAAAAATCAAGTTATTTTTTTTGGAAAACTCTCCAAGCTTGGGGTACAAGTTCTAATGCACAAAAAAGATGATTCTTTATAATGTAATAATTTGAAACCGAGTTGTGAGTAATAATGTACAAGTAATCGAAGCACAAATATACATATTATCAAGGCTATCTCGCATTCAGATTTTTTTTTAATAAATGGACGTCGTTCACCCTTTTCGTTATTATAATAATATAATACAACATTTCATAAAATTCTGAATACACTATTATGTCAACCAATGTTTTAAAAACTGGTAAATACCGGCCGGTAATACCGGTATTACCGTTTTCGGATGTAAATCCGGTCCGAAACACCCCGACAAATAGAAGAAACGACATAGACTTTGTACCACCGGTAAAACCCGGTATACCGGTTTGAACGGTTATATTGGTACCGTCTCAAGTCTGTTTTTGAGTTAGGATTTACTTTTTATCGTCCTATCTCCATGTTTACTTTTAGCTTTAACCTAACAACTTTTAGTATTTTATCTCCATCGATCAAAATTCAAAACTTGCTGCATCACTACATCATTCGTGACTTTTTCCAGACTTCCATCACCCCATCGTTAGTTCCAGATTTCCATTTTAATCCAATTTTGGATTATTTTTTAAGTTAATGTTGTAATTTATTAAATAATACAATTAACTAGTCAACCCGTTTGAACCGCCCGACACAACTCGGTTCAACCGGTTAAACCATTTTTGTGCCTAATCTGGTATGATTAAAAAACCGGATTTTAAAACATTGATGTCAACTTTTCATTAGACCATCGAGTTACAATCCCGCCACATAGTCCACGTCTTTAAATGTTCAGTGTTAATAATAGGCAATAGGCAATAGGCAATGTTCTATATTGATAAAAATGAAATAAAATATAGAAGTCATCCCTATGTTTTCATTATTCGTGAGCCAATAACTTTTTTAGCTGTCAATTAATATGACCAACATTCAAAACCAACTAACGGGGTCTATACTCACCAAACCAAATATGGCAACATTTATCTAACCAACAACCACAAACTCTACAACCTCAGCCACCTTCGGCAAAACGTGGTGGATCAAACGTCAGAGCTCGTTAAAAAAAGGAGCATTTGGACATTGGGAAACTGGCGTTTTCGATAGCACTCAACCAGATGTTGAACACCAGGGCCGTCTCCGAAAATGATAAAACACTTTTGGGCCCCGTGCGACAAAAAATATTTGGGCCCCTTTCCTATAATATAAACTCATTAAATATATATATAAAAAGACCACAATACGACGATAATTGTTGTAAAATAAACAAAACAAAAGTAGTGTATCAAAATGAACAAAATTACTTACTTAAGCGTATCGTGAGGCTTTTTGAGCATTTTTAAAAGTAAAGTTCTCGATCAAGTATTTATAATCCATGCCGATTCTTCTCTATATTTCAATGTATCATAACTATACATGTTCATAGAGTGAATTATAGCATTGATTAAAAACAATAAATCCTAGTTTTATATTACAAATAAATTAATGCACCTAACATTAGTTTCAACACCCTTCGGGCAAGCAAAATAACTAACACTTGAATCCTTTGAGCAAAAAGATTTGTAATATGTGTAAACAAAACCAAACTAATTTGGCAACACGAACCTTTCATACAAATAAAATAAACCGAGCTTTTATTAAGTTTTTCTAAGTTTATATTGTAAATGTTTAAATGAGAAATAAAAAACCTACAAATTTATACAAGAAAACATGTAATGTTTATTATGTAAGTGGTTAATGAGAAGAAAAAAATTGAAAGAACCTACAAATTTTTTAAGGCTAAATTTATATGTGAAAAAATAAAACTAAAAAACAAGAGCTTGTAAAGTTGCAATTACTAATTGTTGTGATAATATGGGACTCTTCCCCTTGTTTTATACTTTGAGGGAAAAAAAACACCAAAACTCTTGTTTTATAATCATTCGTTGAGGCCCATAGAAAAACACAAAAATATAAGAATAAAAAGGAGGTCAGTGTGGGGTTCGAACCCAGCATGGCTGGTAAACTAGAGAATGGACGCCTCCATTGAACCAAAGGGTGAACATGTGTATACCTGTCTACACTAATTGTATATATAAAGTATATATATGTTTTAAACAATTTTGGGCCCCTAGATATTTTGGGCCTTGTGCGGTGGCACCTCCCGCACAGGCCCAAATCCGGCCATGTCGAACACATTTCTTTCGCTTAGCGTAACCAGCTACGACTTTGATAATATTAATGGGTTCAAGACGGCCATTGAGACCGCGATGGAAGTTCAAGGGAAGTTTAACGTGGGGGATATATTTTATGTGATGAAACCGGTACCGCGTCCGTCACAAAACGCTGGGTAATAACACTAGTTATAAGACATTTCCCCGTAGTAACGTTACTAAAACTTAAGTAAAGTATAAATTTTGAAAAAAATTAATTACTAACTAGTATTAACACCCCCGTGTTGCGGTGGGGGCGTAAAACCGTGACAAATATCACTAAGGTCACAACACCGTCAACGACCACCAACACTGAAGTTGCGACGTATTAATGCGGAGAAATTTGACCGAAACATAAAACATAGAAAATAATAACTAAGTTGATTTAGGACCCGTGCGTCACGATGAACCTATCAAACGGGAAAAATTAGACGACCATAAAAACGTTGAACCACACATGCACGTTGCGTACTGTTAACTCACAAAATTTAGAACGAAGCGTAAAACAAAACGTAAAAACGTTGAACCACACATGAACGTTTCGTTGTGTTAAGCGTGTGGAATGAAATAAAAATTAAAGAAAAAAAAATTAAAAAAAAAATCTGCTATCCTTATCTAATTTGCCCTGATGATTGGAACTTTTCGAAATGGATGGCGGCGCAGTTTGTTTCTTGTCTAGAGTTCAGCGTGTGGAATGAAATAAAAATTAAAGAAAAAAAAATTTAACCAAAAAAAAAAAAAAAACTGCTATTCTTATGTAATTTGCCCTGATGATTGGAACTTTTCGAAAGGGATGACGGCGCAGTTCGGTTCTTGTCTAGAGTTCAGCGTGTGGTCCATAGCAACTTTTCAACCCCTTAGGGGCGGGGCTTTGTTTTTAGTAGATTAGGGTTTTCTATTCAGAAAGGGATGACGACGCAGTTTGTTGCTCGCCTACCTGCTATCCTTATGTAATTTGCTCTGATGATTGGAATGAAATAAAAATTAAAGAAAAAAAAATTAACAAAAAAAAATCTCAAAATTTAGAATAAAACATAAAACAAAATTTTTGCGAAATATGAAGAGTATAAAGGTACCAAAGTTGAAAGTAAAAAAATTATAAGATTAAATTGACAAAGATAAAAAACTTTGAAGTTAAAAGTAAAAACCAAAATAGTTTTAGACTAAAATCGTAATTATATCAAACTTTTTTGAAAATCTCCCAAAACAAAAACTACAACTAGTCTGTGTATCTATTAATTTATAACGGGTAAACAAATGGGTAAATGGGTAAATTTACAATTTATTCACACACCACTCATTAATCGTTATCCTTGGCAAGATATGATGATGCCCGGAGAACGATGATATCACACTTTTTCTTTTGTAACTGAAAAACGTGTAGAACAAGTAACCGGTGCCGGAGTTGAATGTCGAACGCCGTCCTGAACGGCCTCGCCGGAGCCGGCGGAGGCATCATCGCTCAAATCATCACATATCCTCTTCAATCGGTACCAATTTCTTTCATCAAACTCTGTGTATTTTCACCGTTATTACTTGTTATAGCAAGTTAGTAATCAACAAAGCACAATTTGTATTGAATCTAGGTCAACACGCGCCAACAGACGGAGAGAATTGCGAAGAAATCTCAGAGATCATCTGGTGGTACACTTGTTCAATTACTTGAGGTTTTTCTTTCGATATTTTGCTGTAGATTGTACGAATCTAACAGTTTTTAAAACTTTTGAGTTGTTAGAGATAATGTATTGTTAGTTAGGGTTAAAACAGTTGATCAATAATATGATTGAATCCACCAATTTTTGAAACTTTTGAGCTGTTAGAGATAATGTATTCTTAGTTAGGGTTATAGTTGATCTGTAATATGATTGGATAACAACAGGTTATACGAAGCGAAGGGATTGGAGGATTATACAGCGGACTTAAGCCGTCTCTGCTTGGAACTGCTGCATCACAGGTAACAAATATCGGCTTTCGGATTTTGCCTGCTAAACAGACATATAACTAGAGTAATTATTATTAATCTACAGTTTTAAACTGGAGTAATTACGCTACAAAATTGAAGTAGAGTAATATTAATTACTCTAGTTATTAGTTAGTCGTATGCTTAGCACGTAAAATCTATGTTTATTTGATCCTAACATTTGGTTTTATTGTGTTTTTTTTTCTGAAATTAATTAATTATACATGAAGATGAAGTGGTTTATGGTTGCAATTGTTATTGTGTTTAATGATCTTCTTTTGGTTTTGGCAGGGGATTTATTATTATTTTTACCAGGTTTTTAAAAACAAAGCTGAAGCTATTGCAGCTTCTAATAAACGAAAGGGTCGTGGAGATGGAACAGTTGGTATGTTCGGCTGGCTCGTTGTGGCTGCTTTAGCAGGGTAAGTGACAATACGAGAACCATATGTTTTGAGAGAAAATTGATATAATGTTGTTGAATGAGTAAAACAATATATTACACCTCTACTTTATAGGGTAGAATATAAAGTAGACAGCTAATTGAACATTTTTACAACTAATTCTTTGGTTTCAGGTCACTGAATGTACTGTTTACAAATCCAATATGGGTGCTTGTGACACGTATGCAGGTACCCTCAGAACAACAACTTACTCGAATTTTATGATTCGGTTATATGTTGAAATAATATTATTTTTGTTGGTAGTCAAAAGACAATTTTCGTTCTCTAATTTGTCAAGCTAAAAAAACTGGATAAGGGGTTAGACTTGTAAATCGCATGAAACTTCATTCTTCAATGATGCATTTGTTCAATTCTTAATTTACTTTTATTATTTAGACACACACTCAAGCAGAACGTAAGATTCTAGAAGCAAAGAAGGAGGCTCTGGTAAGAGAATGTTCCGAAAGCAGTCTGATTGGTTCTGCTTTGCATGATAAGTTGCGTGAACTCGATTCAGTGAAGCCTAACCCATACGGAACATTACACGCGGTAACCACTGTCAACATATTCATGTTTTCTGTATCAAGTACCGGTGATGGTTTCGTTAATGGTTGTTTATCCATTTACAGGCGTCCGAAGTTTATAACGAAGCGGGAATACGGGGATTTTGGAAAGGCCTTGTTCCTACTTTAATCATGGTTAGGTTGATTATTCCTCAAAAGCATATTAATATTGTAATAAAAGTTATATTGTTGCTAAAATGTATGGAAATGGCATGACAGGTGTGCAATCCGTCAATTCAGTTCATGATATATGAGACGGCTTTAAAGTACTTGAAAGCTAAACGTGCTGATAAGAAGCAAAGTTCAAATAAAGTTTCTGCTCTGGAGGTAAAACAAAAATCTTGTGTAATCCATTGTCATGTTTTAACTCATATATCTCGGCACTGGGTCAATTTGGGTTAGTAAAATGTCATTTTCGTCCCTGAGGTTTGGCCGGTTTTGCGACTTTCGTCCATAGGTTTGTTTTTTCGCATCTGAATCCAAAAGGTTTGATGTCTTGCCATTTTCATCCGGCTCGTTAACTCCGTTCATTTTTCTCCGTGAATTCAGGTGTATTTTCATCTTTTTTATTTAGTGTACATTATGCTAAATGCTTGTACGTAATGTGAAAAAGACCAAATTGCCCTTTAAGTTAACGAAAATACCCTTGATTTTGCGGAGAAAAATGGATGGAGTTAACGAGCCGGATGAAAATGGCAAGATTTCAAACCTTTTGGATCCAGATGTGAAAAAACAAGCCTTTGGACGAAAGTCGCAAAACTGGTCAAACCTAAGGGACGAAAAATGGCATTTTACTATATTTTTTATTATTAATTCTGTAAAGAATGCTTCAAGCTACTTTATTTTGCTTTGTTTATAAACAGGTATTTGTAGTAGGTGCCATTGCTAAACTTGGAGCAACTGTGACGACATATCCTTTGTTAGTTGTAAAGGTAATAATACCATAAATTATTATTTTAACGTATGATTCCATTTCTTAAATTATTATTTTTTAAATACTTACAGTCAAGACTTCAAGCAAAGCAAGAAATCAGCACAAACAATTCATTGAGATATTCAGGTATCTAAAAGTTCTCTTTTGTATTTCAGATTTCAGTAAAACCAAATCTCTTGAGCATTATTTACACGTCGAAACTTGCATAATATCATATTTAACAAATTAAAATTTTAATATTAAATATTCAAAGTTTTTCGAATTTCATATCTACCTATTTCATTAAATTTAATTTATATTCTAATGCAAGTTTTAAGGGAAGATAATAGATGTCATAAATTTGAAAATCAGGTCCGTATATCTGATATTATAATTTTTCATTGGGTAACTCATGTATACTTATACTGTAGCTTTTTTATATTGCTCATAAAACAGAATACAAATTTTGAGGTAATGGTCTTACAAAAAAATAACACTTTTATTTTTCCGATTTGCATCAAAGGTACCCTGGATGCAATTGTAAAAATGATCCATTATGAAGGAATATCTAGCTTCTACAAAGGAATGAGCACCAAGATAGTACAGAGTGTATTTGCAGCTTCTGTGCTTTTCATGATCAAGGAGGAGCTGGTTAATTTTTTTGGCATGTTAGCGAAGAAGAGCCAAAAAATATTATTAAAAATGTCAAATTAGCAAACCATACATATGTTGTCATCTTATCATTCTATAAAAAAGGTCCATGTTTTGATATAAGTGTCCAATTTTTGTGTCAAATTAGCTCCATGGACTTGTTAAGCACTACCATATGTATATAACTCATAATAAAAGGGAAATCTTAAAGAAACACCATTGACGCACTATCTACCCAGCACTGACCACTGACGTTTCATACGGGGTGAAAAATGGCCATGCGGGTCGTATGGCGTGTTATAATGACACGTCATATGTGGTGTGTGAGTTGGTGTTCACCAAAATGATATGGGCCCTCCGTTCATCTTGTGAGATCAAAGTCCTCAGTTTTTACCGGTGAAAATCATTGTTCTCAATACACTTTTTGTGAAGATTGTGGCTTTTAAAACAACTGTAAATAATCTTCTTGTGTTTCGTCTGCAACAATGTGAATTGACCTTTCAGTTCTTGATCTTCGATGTTGAATGAAGTGTTTAGACCCTCTTAGTAGTATATATATTAAGTTTCTTAGTAAACTAAGTTCAGAGATTAATAGATGTTGTATTAGACAGCCTTAAAGTTATGTGATTATGTAACATTACGTGACAATGTTCTAGTACGTAATTACGTATTGGAACATAATCAATGAATACCTAAACCATGTACCATATGTACAAAAGAAGTAACAAATGCTCAATGTAATTACGTACCATGTAACAATCATGTACCATGTGTGCAAAAGCAGCAACAAAGGCTCAATATAACACATCAATAATCACGTAATGACAATTACAGATCTAATCATGTAATAGCATAAAAACAATTAACTACTCATTATATTGAATGTATAATTACGTAATAAGAATACTTTAGTAAAAAAATATTATACAATAAAAAAAACTATAATAATGTAATTACTTACTGATACATAATCACGTGTAGGCTTGTAAATGAATTGAACGAACACGAACGAGGCCTGTTCATGTTCGTTCATTTACCTTTAACCGAACAAACTGTAACGCCCCAAAATCCGAATTTAAATTTGATAACTTGATCCCTTATGCTAAAGCTTAATATGAGGTAACCAAGTTATTTAGTTTAGTTAAAATGTAACTTCAATAACAAAGAATGAATTTCTTTGTGACCAAACAAGATAATGAACAAACTATAGGGGTTAAAAAGGGGCAAGTGGAAAGATGTTTTAATTAAAAACATGGGGGAAAAAGGAAAAAAAAAAACCCAATTTTGGGTCTTGTGGGTTGCGAACAGAAGGCAGGAAAGGAGAAACCCTTCTCCTTCAATTGAGTTCAAGAAATTCAGCCAATTGAAGCCCTAATCGTAGTTGTACTCATGCATGTCAATGATTTCTTGGTCATCTAGCCCTAACAAATACATGGTAAGTTGTAATTTTGGATTTGATGATGTTTGTATGAATTGGGTTATGATCAATCCTCGAAATTGTGTGAAATTGAGCATGATTATATGTTAAGGTTATCGTATGGAGTGCGAATTATACACGATTTTGATGCTATTTGAGGTTTTGTGAAAAACCCACTTGTAGAAGTAATGTTATGAAGATGATGATGTTGCATGTGCTAAACCAAATATAGTTTTGATATATATGAAGTTGGATATTGTGGATTATTGTTAATGACCTTGATCTAGGATGAAAGTTAGGTGAGGTTAGGGGAATTTGATGATCTTGATATGAACTAGTAAGAATATGCAAAGAATGCTTGTACATAATATTTTGTTAGTAGTACACCCGCCAAGTGTTCGATGAAATGCCTAAAAGAGCAAAATTGTGAAATTGTATGAAAGTTGTGGGTAAGTATGTATAGAAGGTGCTTATGGTGTAGCCGTTAGCAAAATAATAAGTTAAGTGTGCTTAAGGTGGAGTCCATATGAGAATTCGGATTTGAATGTATGGTTTGGTAAAATTATGCATTAGGAACTTGTACCTTATGCTTCAATGGTGTGATGCTCGCCATGTAATTGATGCGCTTGATTTATGGTGATTAAGAGTGAATGTGTACGAATGTGAAATGAATAGTTTATTGATACGTGATAATGTTGGAGTTATGTCGTGTACGTATGTAAGATGATAATTTTGATTAAGTGAATGTTGAACAATGCGGTTGTCGAATGTAGAGTTATGAAAGCATAAGTATGTGTAAATTGGTTGTGTATATTGTGTATGTGACTAGGTGATCATGTAGTTGTATGTGTTATACAACATTATGTATGAAATTAATATGATGTCATTAATATGGTCAATTATATCAACATAAATGCGTGTTCGAAATTGGAAGTTATATGCTAGAAGGTTAACTTTCTGAAAGTCAACAGAGAATTTATAGCATGGTTAGGCATTTTGACACAAATATAAGAATCGAGAGATCATAGAATATGTGTTAGATCAATTATGTGTTATGTGTGATAACGACTTTGGATTTCAAAGATATTGAACTATGTGGTTGACAAATCATGCCGTATGCGTGTTAGTGAAAGTCAATGTAGATAAGAGTTGGAAAATGTGTGTTAATATGAATGAGCATGAATACTAACATTATTATGGCATGACGGCATGAAAGAATAGGAACCACACTAGCATGGACCAAGCATGGAAGGCTAACGGGACAAGACGAGGCAAGGAAGCGGGTATGAACACGAATGCACAAGGTAAGTGATTCCGTAATCACTTCTTAGTTGTTTATGTAATGTTATATGCAATTTAATTATATGTGATAATTGAGGTCAAATAGGAATGAATTGTATGATGTCAATGAAGTATTAAACGGATCTTAGTTTTGATCCGAGCAAGGTAGGTGTGATTAAGAAATTATAGCTAAGTAGTGGAATTGGTTACTTATGTAAGGAATTCCTTTGTTATTAAGGATAGAGCATAGTTGACTAAAATGCCCTTGATAGGTATATCGGGCAAACGACCTTAGAAGTCGTTTGGAAACGAGCTATTCGATTAGAGTAATGTCTTGGACAAGTATGAAAGCGAAGTATAGGGTTTTGTATGTCATAGTCCACTTAGTGCGCAAATACCCATAACGGGTCAAAAATAAGCTTTTGAGCGAAAATGGGTTAAGAGGATGCAAGACGTCCGAGAATTTAATCTTTTATGATAGGTGCCAATGAAATTATTAAAGTTCATATGAGATTGAGGTCAAATAAACAGATTATGTTGATAAATGCACGAACGGGTCAAATAGTTAGAAAATGATAATATGTCGAATGCACGTAAGTTAAGAATTTCCTTAATCCGGAGGTAGGATTTTAAGTTAATATGATAGAATGTGAATTTACAAGCATGTAGGAAGAAACGGGAGGTTAAACGGGTAAACGGTTCAAAAGTTATGCGCGTTTTAGTGCGTACGGACGACGAAACGGAACTGCAGAAACCTGCAAATTCTAGAGGGCGTCGCCGACGGGCTCCAGAAAGTGAATTTTTGGCTGACGGGTTATTTGACTGTCTACGGGGATTTTTGGCTACGGGTAATTGCAAGGGCCGTCGCCGACGACCCTAGGGCCGTCGCCGACGCCCTCCCCAAGTTCAAAAACCTAAAAATTTGTTATTTAAGTTGATTTATGTATCGTAGGCTTCGGTTTGTTATCCGTGGACTACGGTGGACTTTCCAAACATGATTTTGATGGTTCCTTAGATGTCTATGGGCTATAAATCTAAGTCTAAGTCCCATGTAAATATTGTATGATTATATAAGGATGTAGGAAAGATATGTACGTATGTGGTTGTGTATGTATGTATGTGTAAAGACATGTATGAGTGTACGCACGTATGTAAAGTTGTAAGAAAGGTATGTATGTATGTAGAGGAGTATGTATGCATGTAAGATGGTACGTGTGCATGATTTAAATACGTAGAGTTTTAACGTTACTAATTATGCGTTTGAGGTTGGTATGTAATGCAGGAACGAGTACATCGGATTCTTACGAAATTTAAGCCCAACCCGGAATAAGAGGATGAGTAAGGATAGTTGGATGAACTAATGTTAAATTGTCAAACGTTATTCAATCCTTAATTATATGAGATTAATGATATATGATGTTGTCGTTGACTAATGGCTAAGTTGTATGTGATGCCCACAGGTGATACACGGACTTCTTCTGCTACTTAGGAAGTGAAGCGGACGTAGATCGAGTCAAGAGCAAGGATTGCACGGATAGATCGATCATATAGTTGAAATATATAACGTCTAGAAATGTAAATTTTAGTATGAATGTTGTGAATTCTTTTATAGAACGTTTAACATTTTAGCTTTTGGGAACCTTCTCGAAAGTAATGTCGTTAATAAGGAAAGAAATTTTAAAGCTCTTTTCCGCTGCGTCATTTTTAAGGTAAAACGTGTTAGGGCGTAACAAGTTGGTATCAGAGCCCTGGTTTGAGAGAATCAAGTAACAGGAGGTAAATACTTGAACTCAAACCGGTGTGCTCTGGTGACCAAGAACCCGTGCAATCCAAGACTCGATCGAGGCCTAAAGGCAAAAGCGAATGTAAGTATGTATTAGATTATGTATTTGAAGGAAACTAATAGTATGTTTTGTGAAGGGTAAGCACAATTGTTGGAAGAGATGATCCGTGAATGCGGTCTAGGACCGACATCGAGGCAAGTAATGAAACGAATTGACCCCAGGTACGTAAACCTAACGTATGGGCGTATGAAATGGTATGGTTAAGCAAGTGAAAGAAAAATTTTGAACAAATTATGATAACGACATGGTAAATAAGTTTTGAAAATGTTACACGAGCCGAAACTAAATTCTTCAGACATAAGGTGGCGATTACGCGAAGACACGAAACTAGTACGTGGAATGTGTACCTGGCCAGTACACAAGAAACGTATGACGTTCGTGAGACCGTGATAATTATTACAGGTATGTCCGATAGAGTTTGGTAGCAGCTAGGCGTGTGGGTGAAATGGGTAGTAAGACTCTCGGGGGATTGAGAGTACTTTGTAGGAATGAAAGATGTGAATGCAATGCTTGAATCCGCGAGACGGATTCAAGGAATGAAATGTGCGAATGCAATGCTTGAATCCGCGAGATGGATTCAAGGAATGAAATATGCGAATGCAATGCTTGAATCCATGAGACGGATTCAAGGAATGAAATATGCGAATGCAATGCTTGAATCCGCGAGACGGATTCAAGGAATGAAATATGCGAATGCAATGCTTGAATCCGCGAGACGGATTCAAGGAATGAAAGGCATGAACGAAATGATTGAATCCGCGAGACGGCTTCAAAGAATGAAAGAGGTGAATGCAATATTTGAATTCGTGAGACGGATTCAAAACATGAAAGGTACGAAAGGTATAAGTAAGGTGTTCGAATCCGCGAAACGGATTTAAGGTATAAACGACTAAAGCTAGTCTACTTGAGAAGAAGTCAATAGTCTGACCATAATTATGTCACACAAGTCATATAAGTAAACGTAAAGCAAATGAACAAAAGTATGATAGGAGTGAAAATATCCGAAGGTGTAAGTAATTACGAACCAGACAAGTAAATGTTTCTTAAGTGATATGATTTAAACTATGCTTAAATTTTCATATATATATTTATATATATATGAATGTATTTATGCGAATGCGTTGCGTGCGAGAAGGTCGAAAGGATAAACGGGTCATGCGGGTCAGATGGCGATTGCCATTTGGGCTCATTAGTTAATGTTTTGATATTTTAAGTTTTGTACTCGTAGGTGAGCTTGATTAATGGACACGCAATGTCACTAATCGGAAAGGAATGATCTTCGTAAGGTATGGATAACAAATCAACGGAATCTACTTCCGTCAGGTATGTATAAAAAGAGTTATAACTTAAATAGGAGGTTATGACTCGACTAGAGACTGATGTATTAGAATAGAATATATATATATACAAACCGAAATGCAAAAATGTAGAATGAATTTCAAAATGTTCGTAATGATCGCCAAGTGGTATAGAACTTGAATGCTCGTAACTGTGGAAATCCTGATAGAATGTAAGAGATGACAAGTATCGTAAGAAATACTAACCTTGATGCTCGGCTTGTTGGCCATGTTCATTTGAACAAGACATTGTAGAAAAGATACGCATGGCATAAATAACAAAAGTGACCATGGAAATAATGCCTAATTTTCGTGTTAAGTATGGATAAGTGAGTTTAAGAAGGGTGATTATAAGTAAGAATTGGCATATCGAAAGTCTATGATATGTGTATAATGATACGTCGACCCTTCTATGAAAGTGAAATATAAGTAGGAGGGACTTTAGTAACGGGATGATAGGATTTGCTCGTGGTGAGCAGAATGAAACAATGTATATGATATAATAATAGAATGAAATAAATCACAAAAAGTAAAAATGACACTAATAAGGGCTCTGGATAAGTTTATGACCTTTCATGTGTTTGTGAAGGTAAAGTTTGCTTAATTTAAGTAAGTAGGGACAATGCATACAAGTATATCAATTATGAGTAAAATCTTAGCCAAGATCTTGAATATATTCGTATTGTATTACGCACTCTAAATGAGTACAAAGAAAAGGGGGTAAGAGTAAGAATGAGCAAGGTTTCGGGGACGAAACCTCTTTTAAGGAGGGTAGACTTGTAACGCTCCAAAATCCGAATTTAAATTTGATAACTTGATCCCTTATGCTAAAGCTTAATATGAGGTAACCAAGTTATTTAGTTTAGTTAAAATGTAACTTCAATAACAAAGAATGAATTTCTTTGTGACCAAACAAGATAATAAACAAACTATAGGGGTTAAAAAGGGGCAAGTGGAAAGATGTTTTAATTAAAAACATGGGGGAAAAAGGAAAAAAAACCCAATTTTGGGTCTTGTGGGTCGCGAACAAAAGGCAGGAAATGAGAAACCCTTCTCCTTCAATTGAGTTCAAGAAATTCAGCCAATTGAAGCCCTAATCGTAGTTGTACTCATGCATGTCAATGATTTCTTGGTCATCTAGCCCTAACAAATACATGGTAAGTTGTAATTTTGGATTTGATGATGTTTGTATGAATTGGGTTATGATCAATCCTCGAAATTGTGTGAAATTGAGCATGATTATATGTTAAGGTTATCGTATGGAGTGCGAATTATACACGATTTTGATGCTATTTGAGGTTTTGTGAAAAACCCACTTGTAGAAGTAATGTTATGAAGATGATGATGTTGCATGTGCTAAACCAAATATAGTTTTGATATATATGAAGTTGGATATTGTGGATTATTGTTAATGACCTTGATCTAGGATGAAAGTTAGGTGAGGTTAGGGGAATTTGATGATCTTGATATGAACTAGTAAGAATATGCAAAGAATGCTTGTACATAATGTTTTGTTAGTAGTACACCCGCCAAGTGTTCGATGAAATGCCTAAGAGAGCAAAATTGTGAAATTGTATGAAAGTTGTGGGTAAGTATGTATAGAAGGTGCTTATGGTGTAGCCGTTAGCAAAATAATAAGTTAAGTGTGCTTAAGGTGGAGTCCATATGAGAATTCGGATTTGAATGTATGGTTTGGTAAAATTATGCATTAGGAACTTGTACCTTATGCTTCAATGGTGTGATGCTCGCCATGTAATTGATGCGCTTGATTTATGGTGATTAAGAGTGAATGTGTACGAATGTGAAATGAATAGTTTATTGATAAGTGATAATGTTGGAGTTATGTCGTGTACGTATGTAAGATGATAATTTTGATTAAGTGAATGTTGAACAATGCGGTTGTCGAATGTAGAGTTATGAAAGCATAAGTATGTGTAAATTGGTTGTGTATATTGTGTATGTGACTAGGTGATCATGTAGTTGTATGTGTTATACAACATTATGTATGAAATTAATATGATGTCATTAATATGGTCTATTATATCAACATAAATGCGTGTTCGAAATTGGAAGTTATATGCTAGAAGGTTAACTTTCTGAAAGTCAACAGAGAATTTATAGCATGGTTAGGCATTTTGACACAAATATAAGAATCGAGAGATCATGGAATATGTGTTAGATCAATTATGTGTTATGTGTGATAACGAATTTGGATTTCAAAAATATTGAACTATGTGGTTGACAAATCATGTCGTATGCGTGTTAGTGAAAGTCAATGTAGATAAGAGTTGGAAAATGTGTGTTAATATGAATGAGCATGAATACTAACATTATTATGGCATGACGGCATGAAAGAATAGGAACCACACTAGCATGGACCAAGCATGGAAGGCTAACGGGACAAGACGAGGCAAGGAAGCGGGTATGAACACGAATGCACAAGGTAAGTGATTCCGTAATCACTTCTTAGTTGTTTATGTAATGTTATATGCAATTTAATTATATGTGATAATTGAGGTCAAATAGGAATGAATTGTATGATGTCAATGAAGTATTAAACGGATCTTAGTTTTGCTCCGAGCAAGGTAGGTATGATTAAGAAATTATAGCTAAGTAGTGGAATTGGTTACTTATGTAAGGAATTCCTTTGTTATTAAGGATAGAGCATAGTTGACTAAAATGCCCTTGATAGGTATATCTGGCAAACGACCTTAGAAGTCGTTTGGAAACGAGCTATTCGATTAGAGTAATGTCTTGGACAAGTATGAAAGCGAAGTATAGGGTTTTGTATGTCATAGTCCACTTAGTGCGCAAATACCCATAACGGGTCAAAAATAAGCTTTTGAGCGAAAATGGGTTAAGAGGATGCAAGACGTCCGAGAATTTAATCTTTTATGATAGGTGCCAATGAAATTATTAAAGTTCATATGAGATTGAGGTCAAATAAACAGATTATGTTGATAAATGCACGAACGGGTCAAATAGTTAGAAAATGATAATATGTCGAATGCACGTAAGTTAAGAATTTCCTTAATCCGGAGGTAGGATTTTAAGTTAATATGATAGAATGTGAATTTACAAGCATGTAGGAAGAAACGGGAGGTTAAACGGGTAAACGGTTCAAAAGTTATGCGCGTTTTAGTGCGTACGGACGACGAAACGGAACTGCAGAAACCTGCAAATTCTAGAGGGCGTCGCCGACGGGTATGGGGGCGTCGCTGACGGGCTCCAGAAAGTGAATTTTTGGCTGACGGGTTATTTGACTGTCTACGGGGATTTTTGGCTACGGGTAATTGCAAGGGCCGTCGCCGACGACCCTAGGGCCGTCGCCGACGACCCTAGGGCCGTCGCCGACGCCCTCCCCAAGTTCAAAAACCTAAAAATTTGTTATTTAAGTTGATTTATGTATCGTAGGCTTCGGTTTGTTATCCGTGGACTACGGTGGACTTTCCAAACATGATTTTGATGGTTCCTTAGATGTCTATGGGCTATAAATCTAAGTCTAAGTCCCATGTAAATATTGTATGATTATATAAGGATGTAGGAAAGATATGTACGTATGTGGTTGTGTATGTATGTATGTGTAAAGACATGTATGAGTGTATGCACGTATGTAAAGTTGTAAGAAAGGTATGTATGTATGTAGAGGAGTATGTATGCATGTAAGATGGTACGTGTGCATGATTTAAATACGTAGAGTTTTAACGTTACTAATTATGCGTTTGAGGTTGGTATGTAATGCAGGAACGAGTACATCGGATTCTTACGGAATTTAAGCCCAACCCGGAATAAGAGGATGAGTAAGGATAGTTGGATGAACTAATGTTAAATTGTCAAACGTTATTCAATCCTTAATTATATGAGATTAATGATATATGATGTTGTCGTTGACTAATGGCTAAGTTGTATGTGATGCCCACAGGTGATACACGGACTTCTTCTGCTACTTAGGAAGTGAAGCGGACGTAGATCGAGTCAAGAGCAAGGATTGCACGGATAGATCGATCATATAGTTGAAATATATAACGTCTAGAAATGTAAATTTTAGTATGAATGTTGTGAATTCTTTTATAGAACGTTTAACATTTTAGCTTTTGGGAACCTTCTCGAAAGTAATGTCGTTAATAAGGAAAGAAATTTTAAAGCGCTTTTCCGCTGCGTCATTTTTAAGGTAAAACGTGTTAGGGCGTAACAAGTTGGTATCAGAGCCCTGGTTTGAGAGAATCAAGTAACAGGAGGTAAA
This sequence comes from Helianthus annuus, assembly GCF_002127325.2. Taxonomy (NCBI): domain Eukaryota; kingdom Viridiplantae; phylum Streptophyta; class Magnoliopsida; order Asterales; family Asteraceae; genus Helianthus; species Helianthus annuus. Next base: position 1,801,562 of record NC_035433.2, read on the forward strand.
TACTTGAACTCAAACCGGTGTGCTCTCGTGACCAAGAACCCGTGCAATCCAAGACTCGATCGAGGCCTAAAGGCAAAAGCGAATGTAAGTATGTATTAGATTATGTATTTGAAGGAAACTAATAGTATGTTTTGTGAAGGGTAAGCGCAATTGTTGGAAGAGATGATCCGTGAATGCGGTCTAGGACCGACATCGAGGCAAGTAATGAAACGAATTGACCCCAGGTACGTAAACCTAACGTATGGGCGTATGAAATGGTATGGTTAAGCAAGTGAAAGAAAAATTTTGAACAAATTATGATAACGACATGGTAAATAAGTTTTGAAAATGTTACACGAGCCGAAACTAAATTCTTCAGACATAAGGTGGCGATTACGCGAAGACACGAAACTAGTACGTGGAATGTGTACCTGGCCAGTACACAAGAAACGTATGACGTTCGTGAGACCGTGATAATTATTACAGGTATGTCCGATAGAGTTTGGTAGCAGCTAGGCGTGTGGGTGAAATGGGTAGTAAGACTCTCGGGGGATTGAGAGTACTTTGTAGGAATGAAAGATGTGAATGCAATGCTTGAATCCGCGAGACGGATTCAAGGAATGAAATGTGCGAATGCAATGCTTGAATCCGCGAGATGGATTCAAGGAATGAAATATGCGAATGCAATGCTTGAATCCATGAGACGGATTCAAGGAATGAAATATGCGAATGCAATGCTTGAATCCGCGAGACGGATTCAAGGAATGAAATATGCGAATGCAATGCTTGAATCCGCGAGACGGATTCAAGGAATGAAAGGCATGAACGAAATGATTGAATCCGCGAGACGGCTTCAAAGAATGAAAGAGGTGAATGCAATATTTGAATTCGTGAGACGGATTCAAAACATGAAAGGTACGAAAGGTATAAGTAAGGTGTTCGAATCCGCGAAACGGATTTAAGGTATAAACGACTAAAGCTAGTCTACTTGAGAAGAAGTCAATAGTCTGACCATAATTATGTCACACAAGTCATATAAGTAAACGTAAAGCAAATGAACAAAAGTATGATAGGAGTGAAAATATCCGAAGGTGTAAGTAATTACGAACCAGACAAGTAAATGTTTCTTAAGTGATATGATTCAAACTATGCTTAAATTTTCATATATATTTATATATATATGAATGTATTTATGCGAATGCGTTGCGTGCGAGAAGGTCGAAAGGATAAACGGGTCATGCGGGTCAGATGGCGATTGCCATTTGGGCTCATTAGTTAATGTTTTGATATTTTAAGTTTTGTACTCGTAGGTGAGCTTGATTAATGGACACGCAATGTCACTAATCGGAAAGGAATGATCTTCGTAAGGTATGGATAACAAATCAACGGAATCTACTTCCGTCAGGTATGTATAAAAAAAGTTATAACTTAAATAGGAGGTTATGACTCGACTAGAGACTGATGTATTAGAATAGAATATATATATACACAAACCGAAATGCAAAAATGTAGAATGAATTTCAAAATGTTCGTAATGATCGCCAAGTGGTATAGAACTTGAATGCTCGTAACTGTGGAAATCCTGATAGAATGTAAGAGATGACAAGTATCGTAAGAAATACTAACCTTGATGCTCGGCTTGTTGGCCATGTTCATTTGAACAAGACATTGTAGAAAAGATACGCATGGCATAAATAACAAAAGTGACCATGGAAATAATGCCTAATTTTCGTGTTAAGTATGGATAAGTGAGTTTAAGAAGGGTGATTATAAGTAAGAATTGGCATATCGAAAGTCTATGATATGCGTATAATGATACGTCGACCCTTCTATGGAAGTGAAATATAAGTAGGAGGGACTTTAGTAACGGGATGATAGGATTTGCTCGTGGTGAGCAGAATGAAACAATGTATATGATATAATAATAGAATGAAATAAATCACAAAAAGTAAAAATGACACTAATAAGGGCTCTGGATAAGTTTATGACCTTTCATGTGTTTGTGAAGGTAAAGTTTGCTTAATTTAAGTAAGTAGGGACAATGCATACAAGTATATCAATTATGAGTAAAATCTTAGCCAAGATCTTGAATATATTCGTATTGTATTACGCACTCTAAATGAGTACAAAGAAAAGGGGGTAAGAGTAAGAATGAGCAAGGTTTCGGGGACGAAACCTCTTTTAAGGAGGGTAGACTTGTAACGCCCCAAAATCCGAATTTAAATTTGATAACTTGATCCCTTATGCTAAAGCTTAATATGAGGTAACCAAGTTATTTAGTTTAGTTAAAATGTAACTTCAATAACAAAGAATGAATTTCTTTGTGACCAAACAAGATAATAAACAAACTATAGGGGTTAAAAAGGGGCAAGTGGAAAGATGTTTTAATTAAAAACATGGGGGAAAAAGGAAAAAAAAAACCCAATTTTGGGTCTTGTGGGTCGCGAACAAAAGGCAGGAAAGGAGAAACCCTTCTCCTTCAATTGAGTTCAAGAAATTCAGCCAATTGAAGCCCTAATCGTAGTTGTACTCATGCATGTCAATGATTTCTTGGTCATCTAGCCCTAACAAATACATGGTAAGTTGTAATTTTGGATTTGATGATGTTTGTATGAATTGGGTTATGATCAATCCTCGAAATTGTGTGAAATTGAGCATGATTATATGTTAAGGTTATCGTATGGAGTGCGAATTATACACGATTTTGATGCTATTTGAGGTTTTGTGAAAAACCCACTTGTAGAAGTAATGTTATGAAGATGATGATGTTGCATGTGCTAAACCAAATATAGTTTTGATATATATGAAGTTGGATATTGTGGATTATTGTTAATGACCTTGATCTAGGATGAAAGTTAGGTGAGGTTAGGGGAATTTGATGATCTTGATATGAACTAGTAAGAATATGCAAAGAATGCTTGTACATAATGTTTTGTTAGTAGTACACCCGCCAAGTGTTCGATGAAATGCCTAAGAGAGCAAAATTGTGAAATTGTATGAAAGTTGTGGGTAAGTATGTATAGAAGGTGCTTATGGTGTAGCCGTTAGCAAAATAATAAGTTAAGTGTGCTTAAGGTGGAGTCCATATGAGAATTCGGATTTGAATGTATGGTTTGGTAAAATTATGCATTAGGAACTTGTACCTTATGCTTCAATGGTGTGATGCTCGCCATGTAATTGATGCGCTTGATTTATGGTGATTAAGAGTGAATGTGTACGAATGTGAAATGAATAGTTTATTGATAAGTGATAATGTTGGAGTTATGTCGTGTACGTATGTAAGATGATAATTTTGATTAAGTGAATGTTGAACAATGCGGTTGTCGAATGTAGAGTTATGAAAGCATAAGTATGTGTAAATTGGTTGTGTATATTGTGTATGTGACTAGGTGATCATGTAGTTGTATGTGTTATACAACATTATGTATGAAATTAATATGATGTCATTAATATGGTCTATTATATCAACATAAATGCGTGTTCGAAATTGGAAGTTATATGCTAGAAGGTTAACTTTCTGAAAGTCAACAGAGAATTTATAGCATGGTTAGGCATTTTGACACAAATATAAGAATCGAGAGATCATGGAATATGTGTTAGATCAATTATGTGTTATGTGTGATAACGAATTTGGATTTCAAAAATATTGAACTATGTGGTTGACAAATCATGTCGTATGCGTGTTAGTGAAAGTCAATGTAGATAAGAGTTGGAAAATGTGTGTTAATATGAATGAGCATGAATACTAACATTATTATGGCATGACGGCATGAAAGAATAGGAACCACACTAGCATGGACCAAGCATGGAAGGCTAACGGGACAAGACGAGGCAAGGAAGCGGGTATGAACACGAATGCACAAGGTAAGTGATTCCGTAATCACTTCTTAGTTGTTTATGTAATGTTATATGCAATTTAATTATATGTGATAATTGAGGTCAAATAGGAATGAATTGTATGATGTCAATGAAGTATTAAACGGATCTTAGTTTTGCTCCGAGCAAGGTAGGTATGATTAAGAAATTATAGCTAAGTAGTGGAATTGGTTACTTATGTAAGGAATTCCTTTGTTATTAAGGATAGAGCATAGTTGACTAAAATGCCCTTGATAGGTATATCTGGCAAACGACCTTAGAAGTCGTTTGGAAACGAGCTATTCGATTAGAGTAATGTCTTGGACAAGTATGAAAGCGAAGTATAGGGTTTTGTATGTCATAGTCCACTTAGTGCGCAAATACCCATAACGGGTCAAAAATAAGCTTTTGAGCGAAAATGGGTTAAGAGGATGCAAGACGTCCGAGAATTTAATCTTTTATGATAGGTGCCAATGAAATTATTAAAGTTCATATGAGATTGAGGTCAAATAAACAGATTATGTTGATAAATGCACGAACGGGTCAAATAGTTAGAAAATGATAATATGTCGAATGCACGTAAGTTAAGAATTTCCTTAATCCGGAGGTAGGATTTTAAGTTAATATGATAGAATGTGAATTTACAAGCATGTAGGAAGAAACGGGAGGTTAAACGGGTAAACGGTTCAAAAGTTATGCGCGTTTTAGTGCGTACGGACGACGAAACGGAACTGCAGAAACCTGCAAATTCTAGAGGGCGTCGCCGACGGGTATGGGGGCGTCGCCGACGGGCTCCAGAAAGTGAATTTTTGGCTGACGGGTTATTTGACTGTCTACGGGGATTTTTGGCTACGGGTAATTGCAAGGGAGGTCGCCGACGACCCTAGGGCCGTCGCTGACGCCCTCCCCAAGTTCAAAAACCTAAAAATTTGTTATTTAAGTTGATTTATGTATCGTAGGCTTCGGTTTGTTATCCGTGGACTACGGTGGACTTTCCAAACATGATTTTGATGGTTCCTTAGATGTCTATGGGCTATAAATCTAAGTCTAAGTCCCATGTAAATATTGTATGATTATATAAGGATGTAGGAAAGATATGTACGTATGTGGTTGTGTATGTATGTATGTGTAAAGACATGTATGAGTGTATGCACGTATGTAAAGTTGTAAGAAAGGTATGTATGTATGTAGAGGAGTATGTATGCATGTAAGATGGTACGTGTGCATGATTTAAATATGTAGAGTTTTAACGTTACTAATTATGCGTTTGAGGTTGGTATGTAATGCAGGAACGAGTACATCGGATTCTTACGAAATTTAAGCCCAACCCGGAATTAGAGGATGAGTAAGGATAGTTGGATGGACTAATGTTAAATTGTCAAACGTTATTCAATCCTTAATTATATGAGATTAATGATATATGATGTTGTCGTTGACTAATGGCTAAGTTGTATTTGATGCCCACAGGTGATACACAGACTTCTTCTGCTACTTAGGAAGTGAAGCGGACGTAGATCGAGTCAAGAGCAAGGATTGCACGGATAGATCGATCATATAGTTGAAATATATAACGTCTAGAAATGTAAATTTTAGTATGAATGTTGTGAATTCTTTTATAGAACGTTTAACATTTTAGCTTTTGGGAACCTTCTCGAAAGTAATGTCGTTAATAAGGAAAGAAATTTTAAAGCTCTTTTCCGCTGCTTCATTTTTAAGGTAAAACGTGTTAGGGCGTAACACAAACGATCGGACATGAACATTTAAATGAACGGATTTTCTTGTTTGTGTTCGTTCGTTAAGAAAATAAACATGTTCATGTTCGTTTATGTTCGTTCGGTAAAAGTATAAACGAACGGTTCACGAACATAAACCCACACAAACACACATAATTGAACATAAAAGAACATAACAAATCATAACGAACATAATTGAACAAGGCTTTGAATTGTAAATAGTAGAGGAGAAGAAGAACCTAAATATATGTGAACATTAATTCACGTTTCATATGATAGAAAATATTGCTTTTAAATTGGAAAATATAAATCAAATATATAAATATCATATAAAAGAAAGTTTTGAAATCGGAAAGTCAAAGCTAGTTATGGGATGATAAAGAAAATTAAATAGATTTTTAAACTTAATTAGTAATAACTAATTTAAAAGATGAACATAAACAAACAGATATAAATGATCACAAACGAACAAATTTAAATAAATGGACATAAACAAACGTAAATAAACGAACATAAACGATCGTTCATGAACGTAAATGAACAAACGAGACATTGTTCATCTTCGTTCGTTTATTTAAATGAACAAAAAGAATTGTTCATGTTCGTTCATTTATTAAATAAACAAACATGAATGAATTTCCTGTCGAATGGTTCACTGAACGTTTGGTTCGTTTACAAACCTAATCACGTGATATTACATTTGTTACATATGGTACGTGATTATAGATGTATGGTCACATTAAACATTTGTTACTGCTTGCACATATGGTAAGTAATTACATATTAGAACACAATCACGCAACGTTACACAAATCACGTAATTTTATAGCTTGTAAAAAAAAATTAATTAAGAAAACTATAGCAATAGTTTGCTCAAATTAAAGAGAATGAAATGCTCGTTAATACAGTGTAATTAAAAAAATATTATCGTATGAAAAAGTTATGGTCGGTTGAAAATCTGAGGTAAGCAGATTCAAGGTAGAATTACCATAATATCATTCCCTCTTTAAATTGAAAAGGACACTTGTCAATCTCATATTGTCTCCTAACTTAGTAGTTGTTACAAAGATCTAGATTTTATAAGTTATAGCATTGGTAAAATTATTATTTTTTAAGTTGTAATACTTTAATATTTGATTTGTAACTCTAAATATTATTCACAAGAGTTATTAGTTTACAAATATTAAATATTTATATAATATTATTCTGATAGGCTAAAGTTATCCAACAAAGTCTGCTAAATCTGAAATGTGCACAAAGACACAATAGATCGCAAAATATAACACAATACCGAAAAATATAACACAATGTGGAGGAAAAAAGACAATGAATCACAAAAAACACACAATGACACAAATATATATAAAACATGATGATATAAACAAAAATTCTAAAATCTACAAGCCATAAGTCCATAATTAAAAAGCTAAAATCTCATATCGTAGAGTTTGATGAGAATGACACGGTTCAGTGTCGTCTTAACAAAGTCAATCGGAATCCGTTTGATAACTTCCTTTTGACTTCTTCGAAGAATTTATTTTTATTTTTAGTCTGAACGAAATGATAACTAAAGGGGTATGGTCTCAAATCCTGCACCGACCAATCAGGTTTCGCGCGAGACCATACTCTTCCCAGACTAATTTGGTAGCTTTCCCAACCTCGCGCCGGCCAATCAGGTGTAACCTAGGTCGCGCGCGGGGTCAAGGTAAACACAAGACCAGATTTCACACTTGGCTCCTTGGATGAAAACCCTCACTTCCTGGACCTTGCGCCGGCTACACGGGATATCCCCAATGGTCGCGCGGAGGACAAAAGTGCAGGTAATCCAAGGACAAGTACTAAAGGTACAAGTGGTAGAGTAGTGGACCAATGAGCATTCAACAGGCTGTATCCGATCATGCTCCACGATTAACAATCATACATGAGACAAGAAGGTACACAAGGACGCATACGTGGCACCAATCAGCGTGCACCGACATCTGCTCCACGATCTCCACTTAGCCGCTGATGACAGACGAGACAACAAGGACAACGGTCAGGCCACGTGGATCCATTCAGCCTGCGCCAGCTTTCCTCTCGCCTAGAAGCGCCAACGGTCGTGGCAGAGGGGACAAAACAGATATTGCTTGTTGTCGACTGCAAGCCCAAGGCCTATCAGCCCATCTCCTTCTACACCACTCCGGCTATAAATAGTGACCTTCACCTCCAGGTTTAGGGATGTTGCTCTCTTGCTTTCTCACTCTTAATCACACACTTATATCCTCAAAGCATATACTTATTCTCACGCTGGAGGGTGGTTATGAGGAGAGCCCCCTATTCCCCGCCTCGTAACGAGATTAACGGTGTGTTTAATGTTTTACAAGATCATCACATCACAACTTGAACGAGATAAAGAAGATTAACCTTATTTGCCGAAACCCAAATCACAAACTAATCACCAGATGGTGTTTCTTCAATAACCTATAAAAGTGTATAAGTGTTTTACTATATAAAATTTTTAAATTTGATTCCTAGGTTTATTGAATTTTGAAATATTTGTATTACACGGTTGTCAACTAGTTAATTAATAATAAGCTTGGATAATTCCAATGAATTAATAACATGGTCAACTTGCTCCCGGATTTTTCACGCCTTGTACAGTTTGCACGGCGTAAATCCCGTCCGATCAACGTCATAAAAATCCCAACAAAAACGAGATGCATCAATCAACATCTCACAACCAAAACAGAAAGTGTTCGTTGGAGCTATTTTTGGTCCATGAATACTTACTTTTCATGTCAATCGCCGTCTTACTCACGTTATTACTCCCACTTTCCCCTATTATTATATACCTTTGCCACCTTCTTAAATAAAACTGCTTGCTTCGAGATCTGTAGTGTGGTGGGTTCTCTTCTTTCTTCTTCTTCTTCTTCGCCATTGACTTGAGAAAATATAATGGAGATGGAGATCAAGAAACCAAATGGAGTATCAGATGTTGGTGCATGGGCCATGAATATTGTAAGCTCGGTTGGAATTATTATGACCAATAAGCAGCTCATGTCCTCCACCGGAGGATATGCTTTCACATTCGGTAATTACTCACTCTCTCAACTTCATTTAATTTGCACACCCATCCCATCCATCATGAGCAGCTATCCGATATTGAGTCTCATTTACAAAACGAGCCCGAGCCCGAGCTTTACATATCCTCATCATCTCGAGCTGGCTCCATGGGCGGACCTACCCTTTGGCCAGGGTGGGCGGCCGCACCCCTTGAAAAAAAATTTAGTGTATATTTTAGGCAAAAAACTCGATCGCACCCCTTAAAAATATGGTTGAACACCTTCTCCGCACCTCCAGCAAATAATTTCTGGGTCCGCCATTGGCTGGCTCGTGAGCCTAAACGAGTTTTCTAATTATATATACTTTATTTTATATATTAGAAATGTATTTATATGATAATTATTATTATATATAAAACTAATATAAAAGTAACTAAATAATATATATTATATATAAAATTTATAATCATGAAAATTCAATACCCGAGCTCGGGATAAAAGCTAACCACAAGCCGAGCCCTACCTCTTCTATGGTTTTATTGAATGTACCCCTCTTCCGTACAATATTAGTAGCAGGATCTGTTTTCTCATATGAGGTGGTTAAACATGCATGAGGGTATGTTTAGCCTTACCTTTATATAAGTTATGATCAGGTTTTGATTATCATGTCAAACCGCGGTTCATGTTTGGGTTTGCTTGGTTAACCGTTTAAAAAATAATAAAGTTTGAATAAGAAATAAACATTTTATAGGTAAACCCGTTTGTGCCCCGACGCCCCGTTTAACCCATCGGTTTTATTGAACATACCCGACCCGTTGTCTACTTTTAATGAATGTGCCCCTTGTCAAAGCAGTCTTTATTGGAGTCGTATAAAAAGGCAATTTTTAATAGGGGCCGTATAAAAGGACAATTTTTTATATGGGCCCTATAAAAGGAAAAACTTTAATATACAATCATAGAGAAAGGCGAACGTACTTACACTAGCTGTATTTTTGTTTTTTCCTAATATAAAATAAAATCAGTCTAAGTCAATAGGGGAGGGTGCATTTAGTAATAGGTACGTTTAGCCAACCCCTTAATTTATTATACATTATGTGAGCCGTATAACCCATTTACAACCTGTTTGACTCGTTTAGTTTGTTTTTCCAGCCACAACATTAACCGGATTCCACTTTGCTGTAACCGCTCTTGTCGGGTTTGTATCAAATTCTACCGGCTACACTGCATCAAAGCATGTTCCTTTGTGGGAACTTCTGTGGTTTTCTGTCGTTGCAAATATGTCCATCACCGGGATGAACCTCAGCCTCATGCTAAATTCAGTTGGATTCTACCAGGTTACATGATTTTAAGTGTGTCCGAATTAAGCATGATCATTCTAGTCGTTTAAACAACCGTTTATTCTTTAAAGAAAACGAATTCGATCCCCCTCTTGGATTGTCGCTAATAGTACCATTTGTTTTTATGCGGCGTAGATAACAAAACTGAGCATGATTCCAGTGGTTTGTGTGATGGAATGGATCCTTCATAATAAACAATACTCAAAGGAAGTCAAAATGTCTGTTCTGGTCGTTGTTATAGGCGTCGGTGTTTGCACTGTCACTGACGTCAAAGTTAACGCTAAAGGTTTTATATGCGCTTGTGTAGCTGTTTTCGCGACATCATTGCAACAAATTGTAAGTACATTAATACCCCAATAAGCATGTCACACAAGTTTATATAATTATACACCTAGACATGTTATATGTGTAAACGTTTCTCATATTCGGGTATCATCTGAAATGGCCTTTTTTTTGCGATAATAAAGCAGATACGTGAAAATGATATTATTTTTTTCTAAAACGACCCGTTTCAACCCATGTCCATTTTGGTCAAAACACATTTTCATCCGAAGCAAGTGGGTACATATTTAGAATCACCCATTTTGACCCGAACCCAGTTTGACCCGTTACATGACCTTAGGGGTGTAAACGAGCCGGGCCGAGCCCGAGCTCGACCAGGCTCGAGCTCGGCTCGTTAGGTTTTTATGAAGCTCGAGCTCGGCTCGGTTCGAGCCTACTTCTTTGAGCTCGAGCTCGGCTCGCGAGTAAAACCCAAAGCTCGAGCTCGGCTCGACTCAGCTCGAACTATTTTGAGAACAACCTTAAACGAGCTAAAAGCTTGGCTCGAGCTCACTTCAACATCGCTTAAACACGCCAAAGCTCGGCTCGTGCTCGGGTCATCAATGTTATCATCATTATTAATATATTATATATAAAAAAATTAAAATTTTGTATAGGCTCGTTTAGGCTCGCGAGCCTAAACAAGCTTTGTATTTCAGGCTCGAGCTCGGGCTCGATAACAAAACGAGCTCTATTTCAAGCTCGAGCTCGGGCTTGGGCTCGTTAAGGCTCGGCTCGTTCGAGCTTTTAACCGAGCCGATCACGAGTAGCTCATGATGACCTGACCCGCCCGTTTGGTCAGGCTTATCTTTGTTTGGTTATCTCAGATTTATGAAGGAAGATTTTTTGTGTGATGCAGTCAATAGGCTCATTGCAAACCAAGTACTCTATCGGTTCATTCGAATTATTGAGTAAGACGGCTCCTATTCAGGCCCTCTCGCTCCTTATATTTGGGCCGTTCATCGACTATTATCTAAGCGGAAATCTTGTATCAGATTACATGAAAACCATATCGTTTGGGGCAGTCGTAAGTCATTTGGAATTTATTCGTGATAAAGTATATGCCATATCATGTTACTAATAATCCTGTGTTCATGATAACTGTAGTTGTTCATACTCCTTTCATGCTCGTTGGCGGTTTTCTGCAACATTAGCCAGTATCTTTGCATAGGGCGATTTTCAGCCGTTTCGTTTCAAGTTTTGGGTCATATGAAAACCGTGTGTGTTTTGACTTTGGGTTGGCTTTTGTTTGACTCAGAGTTGACTTTCAAGAACATTATGGGGATGCTTGTTGCTGTTGGTGGCATGGTGATCTATAGTTGGGCAGTGGAAGTTGAAAAGGCTGATAGCAAAGCAACACTAGTTGTTCAAAACAGTTTAACTGAAGAGGAATTGAATTTGTTGAAAGATGGAATGGAAGATCATACAGTCAAGCTTGGTGAATCTAAAGAAACACAAGTTTTTGAAATTTAATTATTTGTTTTTGTTGTTTATTATTGGGTTATTGGATTTTATCACCCTGGTTAGTGGCCGCTGCCACCTCCAACTATCACTCTGATGCCCACCACCCCCAACTTAACACTTAGTGTGTTCCGTTACCACGTCGTTAACTGATCACTAACTTCTGATGTTGTTACTATACTTTTGAGGGTGTGCTAAGATCCCTAAACCTTCCTAAGATCCTTATGACACCCGAAAAGTATAGTAACATAATCGAAAGTTAGTGATCAGTTAACAGCTGGTGACAGAACACACTAAATGTTAACTTGAAGGTGACGGGCGTCAAAGTGATATTTAGGGGTGGCAGCGGCCAATGGCCAATAATTAGGGGGGATAAAATCCAATAACCCTTTATTATTCCATATCTAGTGTACAATTAAGAAACGGATTTTATGACTAGTTTATTTCTGTTTTTAGTAATTAAAACATTATATTAAATTAAAACACTATAAAGAAGCAACATGTCAATGCATATATGTATTGTAATCTTGGCTTTGGGGGGTTTTGTCAAAGAAAAAATGGTTATGCATATGGTTGTTGTAACCTTAGCTTGGGGGTTTTCTAAAAAAATGATTTTTTTTAACTTTTCACCCAATAGTATTTCTTAAATTATTTTTAACCCAAAACTATTTGTTTATTTTACTTTTAACCCAAAACTTGTTATCTTTTGCAATCTATCCTCACAACTTTTTTTACTTCCAACTTTGGTCCTTTATAGTTTTCATTTTCTGCAAATTTTTCGCTTTATGCTTCGTTCTAAATTTTGGGACTTAACACATCGCAATGTGCGTCTTTGGTTGAACGTTTTTTTACGTTTCGTTCTAAATTTTGCGAGCTAACACGACGCAACGTGCGTGTGTGGGTGAACGTGTTTACATCGTCTATTTTTTCCCGTTTGACATGTTCAACATAACGTACGGGTCCTAAGTCGACTTAGTTATAACTAGAGAATCCCCGCCGCATTGCGGCGGGTCGTAATTCTAGTTAATTATAAAAGGAATCAGCCATAGTTTATGAAAAATGATTGGGGAAAAACTATAAAACATTGATGTAAGAGTAAATAGTTATATGGAAAAAGCTAAATAAATAGTTTTAAACCAAAGAAAATCATTAAAACAAAGGTTTTTTTTTTTTTTTTTTTTTTTTTTTGTATTTTAGATAAATTAATGTCTCATTCATATCTAACAAACTTCTTAAGAAATAAAATAAATTTGTGAAAATAAAGTTGATACGTGAAATTTTGATACAGTCCCATTTTCAAACCAATTTTATATTATAATTTTTTTTCCATTTGCGGTGATTAAGTTGAAAAACATTTGATTTAATAACATTAGCTATATAACTAGGTGAAAGCATACGTTTTGATAGAAACGTCAATTCAGAACACTTCGAAAAATCCAATTGACACAACACTAAGGTACAAATGATTAATTGCAAGAAACTGGTATCTCCTAAAATTGTAAACTTTAAAGAAAAATATATACTACTCAATACAATATTTTTTCTTTTAACAATACTTAGAAAGTTTTAAATATAGGTGTCTTAAAATCCTGGAAATAATGAAAAGTTAGGAAGAGGCCATTTGTTATATCAAGATTGGGTTTCACCACAACTTAGTGCTACTTTTATAGATTTGATGCACACTCTATCCTCTAAAGCCTTTATTTTCTTGTTTTGAAACACACCTTAACAAGTTGTTGCAATGCCTTGTTCGGAACTTCATCAGTGCTGAAGATCCGGTTGCCTCGAACCTAAGAAAAAGGAGAACACCACCTGCTTCCCAACAACGGTTAAATTTCGTGACCAAGTTTTGGTGAGAGTTACCATTGAGTTGATACCATATCTCATTAATGTGAAGGTTATGCAATTTACTTTAGCAACCATATGAATGACAAACAATTCAAGGTATGCTTGTTGGATAATACGTATGGATACTTTTTTACTATTATTTCTCTAATATTTTTTACATGCTAAGGGTATCTGTGTATCGTAAGATGAGCATGAGAGGGGCGCTACCGCATAAGCACCATGCCCAGATGAACATTGCCGCGATGTGCGTGAGCAGGGTGTGGCCTCCTTGTGAGCCTAGTAATGTGAGAGGGGCGGGCGTGGAAGGAATTTGTGTGCGCATGTTTAATATAAAGTCAAAGAAAAGCTTCCACCTCACTCTTTTTTTAATGTTATTATTCACATAACGTGCTCAGTAACTAAACAATAAAAGCACAGTGTCATTTGTTTTGTTATGAGCATTCCGATATAAATTTTATGATTACGAAGCTGTTTCTTTTATGTATCTTAGAACCCACCAATCCTATATTGTCTCCTCCATTTCTACCATCAACTACTCTAATACCACAAAATCATTGGCAACACTCTTTTCAACTACCCACAAACTTTTTTTTGTTTTTCTAATTAAAAATTAAATTAAACAATTTAACACAAAAAAGTAAATACACTTTAATTACAAATAAAAAACATAATTCAAATAGAAAAAATATCAAAATCGGAAAAAATAAATTAAAGTTCATACATAAAAAATAAATTAATACATTTAAAAACACGACTAAATTAATACATGCGTAAAATTAATACTCTAATACCACAAAATCATTAGCAACACTCTTTTCAACTACCCACAAACTTTTTTTGTTTTTCTAATTTAACCATTTAACCATTATAAATTAACAACAACTTTGAGCTTAGTAGAATGTACTCTTAGCCTTGGGTGATCCAAAAAAAAATTGAATTATGTGGTTTTAAATGTTTATAAATTAGAAAATGAAGTGCAATATTACTAAACTAAAATATATATAATCTATTATTTCTCTAATATTTGTTAGATTCAAATATGTAATTAATAATAAATAAAAAGTAAAACAAAGAATTATAAAATTCAACATATAACTTTATAACTTTATGTTTTAGAAAATATTTATGTAATTATAATTAAATAAAATACGACTACTTAATTTTAATTACCTAATAAATATTGTCAATGAGTGGAGTGGTTGGAGAAAGAATTGGTGTTCTTTGTGACTCAGGTTCGATTCCCACTCTCCTCATTAGTTTCTGCGGCATCCAAGTGAAGAGCAAATACAGGTGGCGCCGGTTCGACTTGGATGGGAGGCGAGGTTTTACCGATTAATCCATTGTCGTGCCTTCGGGCGGGTGGAGGTCGGGTTTCCGCACATCTGGGGAGAGCCAAGGAGTTGCCGGCAGTCGAGTAGTCCAACTTGGCCACAACGTCCGGTGTCACGGAAGAAATACAGATGAGAGGAGCAGGACATTGTCATGTGCAGCTGTGAGCTGTGTGTGTCTGCCACTATTCTCGCCTCCGAATCATTGTCTGATCTTGATAATGGGATCAAGACAGGACACTGGTCGTTCAACAATGGGAGCTCACACTATGACACGGCCCAGTACAACGAAGACATGATCAAATTCAGAAAAATGGCTTTGGGCACACAAGACTAGGCCACCAGTGAATACAGCCGACCCAGGAGTGAATACATATTGCACCAATCTGGGTTAAGTAGTGAAGGGCCGAATACTCGCAAAATGGAGACGGTTAGGTTGTGGTATGACAATCGTGGCTCGAGCGAGGGGTTCTAACGACAATTGTACAAAAAGTATGCTAATTTTTTTTGTCGATTTTTAAATTCGATTTAATGAGTTCGTGTAGGATTATTGAAGTTGAAAGATTCGAAGAGTTTTGGTTAAATTGGTGAGATTTATGGTCATTTGACAATTGGTTTGAAGGTTATTTTAAAGGTTTGAAAAAATAACGTGTGTACACAATGGATTTGTTATAATCGGCACCACATTGGCACAAGGTTTGACAAAATAGTTGTCGTTTGGCACGTTTGCTATCAACTGGCACCACATTTTTCGGCCACATTTTTCGGCTTCTAGATGATGTGTAGAATACTATGCCACGAATAGTTCTTCTTACTAATATGTGTACACAATGGATTTGTTATAATCCGCACTAAATAACAGCTGAGAGATGCAACGACTCGGCTTGATTTAGTATGACGTATGCGCATGCTTTAACGTGATGTCCGCTAGTTAAAAATTAAATTAAACAATTTAACACAAAAAAGTAAATACACTTTAATTACAAATAAAAAAACATAATTCAAATAGAAAAAATATCAAAATAAGAAAAAATAAATTAAAGTACATACATAAAAAGTAAATTAATACATTTAAACACACAATTAAATTAATACATGCCTAAAATTAATACTTAAATAATTAAACATTTAAACAAACAATTAAATCAATACATGCCTAAAATAAAATTGCTACTTAAATAGTTAAACATTACACAATTACATAAATAATTATTTAAACACACAACTACATAAGTTAACAATCAAAGAGAGAATCATATCACCGTGAGTACTCACGATCATTATCACGCCCATCCTACCTCTCATATCGATAATCGAAGCTTTCATATGATAGACAAACCAACTAGTTTATAATACCGCCGGTTTTGGGTGTTGTTATAAGGGTGTACGGGGTGTATTTCGGGGACCCCTTCGGGGATGTGTTTCACCGGTCGGGGAGTACACCGCCATTGATGCGGTGAGTAGAGAGAGGAGGGAGGGTAGGTGGCGGCTCACCGATAAGAGGGGAGGAGAGAGAGAGGAGAGAGGAGAGAGGGGACCAATCACAGCTTTTCTTTATTTTATTATTTTTTTTTTAAAAAAAAAAAACCAATTCACCTAATAGGGGAGTGGCGCCATCAAATGGGGGTGTTAGGGGAGTTTAAGAGGGGAGTTGACGTGGCACACGGGGATTGGTTTGGCGTAAGAGAGGGCACTCACCTATTAGGTGTGCACCCCCTTCACCCTAACCCAAACCGGTTTAAACCCTACCATAACTGATTTTAATAGGGTTCGACTATACTTCATCCAAACTGGTTTTGACCAACTTTGACCACTGGTTTTTGGATCTTTAGTTGGTGATATGTGAATAATCGAATGGGCTACCTTTAATGGGCTACCCAAATGGGCCAAGCCTGCTGAAAAGGCCTCACTCGCATCCTCCGTCTGCATCTGCATCTAATATCTGCACGCACCCAAATTCATTCATCTTGTCACTTTGGAGTATCCAAACACTCCATAAGATCTGTTCTTACTACTAGTAGTAGGAGTTAGGTCTGCGCTATCAATGGCGCTCAAACACCATAACTTTTTAACCTTCTGCTTCCTTTTCATCGTCTTCACGATTCACACGGCCACACTCGTTTCTGCCGATGCGATCCAAGGTTGCGGTGGTTTCATCGAGGTGCACGAATTGAATCATTTGCAGTTCTAGCTTAATATCGTTATTGTTATTGTTCGATCGTGATTTTGTTTAACATTTGTAGGCGACCTCATCTTTGATCAAGTCAAGGAAACCTACCGATACGAAATTGGACTATTCTCATGTCACGGTATGATTCTAAACTAGTTATAGATTGTTTTTGATGCAAATTGTAGATATAGCTGCAAAATTTGAAGTTAATAGTAGCTGAAGTTATTATCTACTTGAAGATATGTAAACTGTATTGAATGTTAATCTACTAAATTTGTTTGACTGACTGTGTTTCATTTGAAATGATTGGATCATTGTATGTTGAGGTCCTCTGAAACTTATTTGTTATGAGGAATTTTAGGTATTGTTTGTTTCACATAATCGAATGGAATATGGATGGAATTGGAATGTGTAGATTCCAATCCTTATGTTGTTCGTTTCAAGTACAAAAGAAGGAATAGAAATTGAACAGTAACATAAGGATTAAGGAACGAAATCTACATTCCAACTCCATCCAGATTTCATTCCATTCTGTGAAACGAACGCTACATTCCAAATTTCAATTCCTACGCAAATTCCTGTTCCAATTTCATTTCATTACATTCCATGAAACGAACACTACCTTCAGTATCAGCTGTTTGGTTAGACTCATAGAAATGTTACAGAAATCACTTTACTTTTTTATGTTTGTCTTATCAATATACTGCGGCTTTCCTCGATTAGGATTTTAAGATACGAAACATGTCTTCTTTTTTTTTTTGGAGGGAGAGAAGGCTGTTTTCTACTCATATGGAGAACGTTAACATGTCTGAATGGGGAAATTATGTTGGTAGTGGTAGGAAAATGTCTTGTGAAAAGCTGAATGTGGATATACCTTGCATAAAGATCTTGCTATTCTTGTATGCTTAATTGCTAGATGCTGGTTACAGTTTACAAGCCTTTGTATAGGCTTCATGACGTTTTACATGGGATTATGGACTCTTGTCATCCAATTTTATTGAATCCAATGTTTCAGTAATAAATAACCAAACTCTCGAGGTTACTAATATGTTGTTTAACATACTGTAGGTTGAGCTGCGTACTTTGGATGGCTTGGTGAAGGAGCGGACACAATGTGCTCCTAATGGTTACTATTTCATCCCTGTTTATGATAAGGTATGATAACATACACTAAGGCATATCTACACACTCATAATTTCACAGTTTGTATCCTTAATCATGCATTTATCATATATCATTTTTGGAATTATGTTATTTGGAGCTAGGTGTATATTTGATCCATGTTGATCCTGAGGTTGCGTTACCATTAGGATTCTTGAAGTTGCAAACTTTGTTGTCTTTTTGTTTCATTGTTTAATACCGAAAATAGGTTGTAGTAGTATCTAGTTTCTTCACTTTGAGGTGATGGCACTAAAAGGCGGATATTTTTATATGCAGGGTTCTTTTGTTATCAAAGTTAAAGGACCAGAAGGATGGTCATGGAACCCAGATCAGGTATGCACTTTAGATCTTACGAAACACTCCACTTCAAACTTTTTTAGATTATTCTCTGATACACGCTAAACTATTATAAACGCACGATCTAAACTTCTGATGTTTTACTTTTGTAGGTTCCTGTGCTTGTCGATCATGCTGGCTGTAATGGCAACGAAGATATAAATTTTCGGTTTACAGGGTTGGTCTAGCACACTAGCTTTGTCATTTTCATACATCTTTGTAAATCTCTTTTTCGTAAAAAAGTGTTTTACTATACTTGAGTTTCTAATTTTAATGTATGGTATTTTTGCAGGTTCAGTATTAGTGGGAAAGTTGTGGGAGCCGTTGGTGGTGCAAGTTGTTCATCTACCAACGGTGGTCCATCAAACGTAAATGTCGAGCTTTTGAATTCCAACGGGGATGTTGTATCTTCTGTTTTTACATCAGTAGCTGGGAGATACTCTTTCACCAATATAATTCCAGGTCAAATATTCTTGCTTTTGAATATAAGAAAAACCACTAGCTAGGCCCGTATACGAACCGAACGTTCTTAAACTGTTCGCAAACTTGTTCGGTGGGAAGTTCGTTTATATTTGTTTATTTAATAAACGAATGTACATGAACAAATTTTTTTGTTCATTTAATTAAATGAACGAACATGAACACACGTTTTGTTCGTTCGTTTATGTCCGTTTATGTTTGTTCATTTTAATTTAAATACATTAGTTATATTTATATGAATACTAAACATAGAAAGCACTTTCTAACTACTTATATAAATATAACTAATTGGTGATTGGGCTTTCTAGTAATAAAAATGGATTTTGCAATGGAATTTATCTTAATTAATCACTAATTTATATTGAAAAATTACTTTATGTTCGTTTATCTTTAGTCATTTATGTTCATTTGTGTTCATATATGTTTGTTCATTTATGTTGTTTATTGTTTGTTAAATTTTGTTCGTTTAAGTTTGTTGGTTTATGTTCGCTTACATGCGTGAACTGTTCGTTTGGGTTTTAAACGAATGGACATAAACGAACACGAAGACGCCCATTTTCTTAACAAACGAACATGAACAAAAAACTGTGTTCGATTATAGGTTCGTGTTCGGTTAAAGTTAAATGAACGAACACGAACATGCCTCTGTTCGTGTTTGTTCGGTTCATTTACAGGCCCACCGCTAGCAAAAACTTAATCTTATGATTGACGTATATCATGGTTGTTACATGATGTTGGTGGGTTGCTTTCGTTATTTTAATTATAACATTTGTTGGTGTAGGACGATATAACCTACGGGCATCCCATAATGACTTGAGTATTGAAGTTAAAGGCTCAACAGAGGTTGTATGCATACACTGTCTTTAACACTTTTTTACAATCTTTTCTGTTTCTCCTCAGTCGCTTAAATATAATGTAAACTGATAGGTTGAATTGGGATTTGGAAATATCCAAGTTGACGATGTCTTTTTTGTCACTGGTTATGATATTCGCGGATCGGTAGTTGCACAAGTAAGTCTTACATGGTAATATGATGGGATGTTGACTTTAATTACTATTTTCTAGCAAAACTAATTCACATGATATGTTATCGTTTTTCAGGGAAACCCTATTTTGGGGGTTCACTTTTATCTGTACTCTAACGATGTTAAGGAAGTGCACTGCCCACAGGGTTCTGGTAACCCATCTGGAGATAGAACCGCTCTCTGTCATGCAATATCTGACGTTGATGGAAAATTTAATTTCAAATCAATTCCATGCGGTAATATTATGGATTCTCTTCATGCCACTGTTTTGCATATGAATCTTTGTATAAAATGGTGAATGTGTTAATTTCAGGTTGATCCGCAAACGCTTATTTTGTTAATTTGTTAATTATGATTAGAAACAATATTATTACACCACTAATGTAAATTTATGTATTAAACGACTTGGGAGGTTGTATGCATTATGAAAAGCATTAACTTTAAACCCATTTGACCGTTTCACCTTCTAGCTATTTTCTTTTTTGACCCGTTGAGAATTGTGATGAAACACAATTCTAGTGTAAACATCAATAAGTAAATGGTTAAGAGATTATAAAAATCTACTATGATATCACTACCACGACAGGATGCTAACTTGATTTCATTGCATGGTGATTCAGTACTGTTTTTAATTAGATATATATCGTCGTAAATATTAGTGTAACTTTCAACTTATTTGCGATCCCTTATTTTCACTCTTAGATGTTGAAGATGATTTGGTTATTGCGTGTATCATCTTCAGCTAACTTATGCACACATATAAGAACAAATTTTGTTAATTTTGTTGCTCACTAAAGCATACTATACATATTTATCTGAAGATTTTTCTACGATACTCATAGTTTTGTAAATTGGTTAAAATGTTTTCAGTTAATTATATCTCCGCACTTCATTTTGTGATACAGGTGTTTATGAGCTTATACCTTATTATAAGGGCGAGAATACAGTTTTCGATGTTTCTCCTCCCTCTGTCACTGTGACTGTTCAGCATGATCATGCAACTGTATCTGAAAAGTTTCAGGTACATCAACATATTGATCTTTTTTTTTCTAATTCTGGTCAAAGATAAACCGTCAGTTGGTTAACACTTGGCTTAATTTCTTAATGTGGATAAACTAACCGTTATATAACTAAATGTGGCAGGTTACCGGCTTTTCTGTTGGTGGCCGTGTTGTTGATTCCGAGGGCAAGGGAGTTGATGGCGTAAAAATTGTGGTGGATGGTATGGAGAGGTCCGTTACTGATAAAAACGGATATTATAAGCTCGACCAGGTAAGTTCAGACATTGGAAATGGTATATACATTGTGTATTTATACATACATATGTATGTCAGTGTATCATGTATGTGTATAATTCTGAAGATATCAACCATAAGAAAATCTTATAGAAAGCTTAAATCCCATTGACAAGACGAAGCCATATATATAGGGGAAGGTTATTGTACAATATCCCCTTAACGTGCGAAGGTACGAAGTGAATTACGCATGTGTAGTTTTAAAATACACATGTTACAAAAATCAAAATCCGTATGTCATCAAACATGAAAATTACGCATGGGTTGGTTAACTCAAATTACGCACGTTATTTGCTCACTTCGTACCTTTGCACGTTAAAACCCATAGTATTTAAAACTTTCACTATATATATATATATATATATCATTTATGTGTACAAGAATCTAAATCCTAGTTCTACTTTAATGTTAGATAAGACAATTCTAAATCTTTTCTAGAGTCTAGAACAAATTTGGATTTGTACGATATGCATTTGGATGGTCTTACTTCATATTAATTGTTGGTTGAATTTTTGCCAATATAGTTATTTTTCTATATTTTATACTTGGACTTGTTTTTAATTTCTATAAAAAGATTATTTTCTTTTTGCATGGAGCTCTATTTGCATCTTCTTCTTTAATATGTTTGCTCTGTGTGCTCTCTTACAGGTTACATCCAAACAGTATCTGATTGAAGCGAAAAAGGAGCACTACAAGTTTGACAAATTGATTGACTTCATGGCAAGTGCACCGCGCGAAAATGAAGCACACATGACATTTCTTGTATTTTTAGTTTTTTTTACAGCCCAACTCACCTTTAATTTAACCTTTTTCAGGTTTTACCAAATATGGCATCGGTTGCTGATATCAAAGCAGTGTCTTATGATGTTTGTGGCTCAGTGCACACAGTTGATTCTGGTTACAAATCAAAAGTAATTCCAATATTCTTTTTTCATTATTATATATATATATATAGGACAAAGATCCGTTAGGAACCACCCTTTATTGCGAGAACCGCGAGAACCAATGTGAACACAACCAAAAATGCCTAAAAATAGCTAAAAAACACACAATTTTTTTTTAATATTTTTTATATAAAAATCGCTACTTTTAGTAGCAAAAAAAAAATTTTTTTGGCTACTAAAAGTAGCGATTTTAACATAAAAAATATTAAAAAAAATTATAGATTTTTTTTTTTATTTTTTAAGATTTTTTTTTAGGTTTTTTGGGGGTTTAGTTTTTAGCATTTTAGCTTGAGGGGGGGGGGGGGGGGTTAGGTTTTTGGGGGTGGGGGAGGGGGGTTTAGGTTTTTTTTGGGGGGTTTTAGTTTTTAGCATTTAGCTTGGGGGGGGGGGGGGGTTAGGTTTTTGGGGGGTGGGGGTTAGGTTTTTTTAGGGTTTTTTTAGGTTTTTTTTAGCTATTTTAGGTTGTGTTCACATTGGTTCTCGCGGTTCTCGCAATAAAGGTGCTTCTCGCATGACCTTACCCTATATATATATATCCATAATCAGTTTTTCAGGAAAACATGATGAAATTATGAAATACTGAACATAATTTTTTGTTTATTTACGCATTATGCTTTTTTCCAGGTGGCTCTGACTCATGGACCAGATAATGTCAAGCCGCAAATGAAACAAACTGATGATAACGGCTATTTTTGCTTTGAGGTACTTTACAGAATCTTCAGTTAAAAGTATTAAGATGTTTTAGTAGTTACTGCAATCGCTTAAGTGGTCTAATTTGGTTTCAGGTTCCACCCGGTGACTATCGATTATCGGCTATTGCAGTCACACCTGAAACTACACCGCATCTTTTATTCTCACCACCACATATTGATGTTAACGTCAATGGTCCACTGCTGTCACCGAAATTTTATCAGGTAATTATATCTCAAAAGTTAAAATGTTCTGACGTTACTTCTCTCTTACTTTTTCCATGTTAATATTGATCACAAAATATATTCATTATGTCACAGAGTAATGATCTTATTTTATATCTTACTTTATACACTTTTAAATTTCAGGCACAAGTTAATGTAGGTGGCTCGGTAACTTGCAAAGAAAATTGTGATGCATCTGTTTCTGTTGATCTTGTGAGATTCGGTGCTAAAAGAAATGAAGAAAGGCAGACAGTCGGTTTGACTTTGACTGACCAAAGTAGTGAATTTTTGTTTGAAAATGTCCTGCCGGGAAAATATAAGCTTGAGGTAATGCATATTTTAACATATGCTTATTCTTCCCGGTATGTATTTATTTGATCGAGATTTGCGATGTTTTATTTAGGTCAAACACGTTTCTAAAGGAGCTAAATCCGGAGAAGATAACTGGTGTTGGGAACAGAGCTCGGTACCTCTTGATGTTGGAACCGAAGACG